>NW_026000211.1:1802463-1806133 GCF_001458135.2 Marmota marmota marmota | reverse complement strand
CAAAGCCTTCAAATTTCTGAGGGAAAGTGATTTCCATATCCAGCCAAATTATTAATTGTGAAAATACACTCAAAATATTCTCAGACACTCAAGATCATTACGGGTTTACCTTCCTTTTATCTTTCTTGGGAAGCTACTGAGAGCTCTTGAAAGGTAGATACAACACAAATATACCCAGAAAAGGGTAGACATGAGGCCCAGGCCTTAGAGGAACCAAGAGAAGAGAGAGGCAATGACAAGCCCAACGTGATGGCCAAGAGAGAGGTGACAGGTAGGTGGAAAACCTCGAGGGTTGGAAACCCAGATTGGCACAGGTTGGAAGGCTCTGAGGGGAAAGACTTCAAGAATATGAACTGATAGACAGCAGATTTATACCACTGGGGAACATTTAGGATTGGATATTATATACAGTCACGCATGACTTAAAAATGGGGATACATGGTGAGAACTGCAATATGAGGTGATTTTGTCATTGTGTGAACCTCATAGAGTGATTCACACAAACCTAGCAGGAATATCCTGTGACACTCCTAGGCTCTGAGGTATATACCATCGCTTGTATGGTCCATCACCGGCCAAAACATCATTATGAGGACCATGATTATGAGACACTATGTGATTGTGTGTGTATATATGTTAATTGTATGTGTATACTATTATGACTAATGTATTTTGCATAGTCCAAGCATTAAAATATACATAAGAAAAGGATGCATAAAAAGAGATATTAATAAAAGCTCTAGAATATTCTTCTCTCACCCCAGTGCATATTTGGTATGCCTTCTACTTGCTCCACCAAAGTACACCCACACTACAAGTGATAATTTCCTTATATTCATTGATCAGAAGAACCAGAGACATGAGATCTGAAGGAAAGGAGCTACAGAAAGGATCAACATGGACAACTGAAGGAGAAGCCATTTTCCAATATGGTGGGTCGCATTGAGCACCATGAGGTGGGTCCTGGGAAGCTCAGGCCAGCAAGAGGCCCTGGAACTTCAAAGTCCTAGAGGCTGGGATTAGAGAAGTATGAACTCTTAGGAAAAGCAAGTGCCTTCATGCCCATCTCAGTTATAGCTCTCATTTTACCAGTGAGAATGATTTCCACTTTAGAATCTTGTCTATGTCTAGTTCTACCTCCACAGAACTTATTTTCTTTTGATGGTTGCCCAAGTCATTGCGTGAAATATAAATCATAAGACCTTGTTTAAGTTTCATTTCCTGTCCCGATTGCTCTCCACTACGTACCCAATGCTGCTAACTTATTTGCTGCCATCGGGATATAAACAATTCCTATCAGAGCTCTGAGCCAGATGGGGCAATTTCTTCAGAGAACATTCTCTGAAAGACTTTCAAGAGCTTCACAGAGTCTTTATCTGATAGATATGCCAAAACAGAATGAAGGCATATTTCCTTTTTTTTTTTTTTTTGTTCTATCAAAGGAAAATAAAGACGAAAAGCCTTTTATAAGTACTTATGCCTTATTAGGAAAATTTTTAAAGTAAATAGCTTTAGTCATAGGTGTTAGAGGCAGTCTTCCTAAAACAGAGGGAGATGTATATTTAAGTGGCCACATTTAATAAATTCTAACTTACAAATTGAGGTCTTTGACCATAATTGCTTGCAATATTGAGCACAAAGCACAGAGATGAGCATAATTATGATCATAACTGCTATGAGCACTTATAATGTAATTATATTCAAGTAATGTGCATGCTGGAAAGACTACTGAAATTTCTCTCTTGAGAACGTGAGAAGTGTGTGTCTTTCCACTAGGAGATATCATCAAAAGCAGAAGCTGGACTGGCACTGAGGAGAGGCCCCAGGTCTCAGTGTCTCACTTTCCCATTGGAAAAGGTGGGGTAACAGGGACAGGTTTTTTCCTTCTGTCTGAAACATACACACACACATGCACCCAGCAATGTGTATGAAACAAGCCAGGTGTGGTGGCTCACACCTGTAATCCCAGCGGCTCAGGAGGCTGAGACAGGAGGATCATGAGTTCAAAGCCAGTCTCAGCACAAGAGAAGCACGAAGCAACTCAGTGAGACCCTGTCTCTAAATAAAATACAAAATAGGGCTGGAGATGTGGCTCAGTGGTTGAGTGCTCCTGAGTTCAAGCCCTGGTACCAAAAAAAAAAAAAAAGTGTATGAAACAACAACAGACATTGGCTACCAGACCATGGAAGACAGCAAATGTTTGGTAGGTGAGAAACAAATTAGGGGAGCCTTACTCTTATCCAGGAAGTGGGTACCCAGGCAGAGAGCAGGGGAATCCCTGAGGCAAAAATGGAAATACAAATCCCAGAACAACAAGGCAGCTAGAGTTTACAGAACAGAGACCGCTGCACAAAGAGAATCCTGGGGTCAGGAAGGGTTTCCTAAACTCTCCTCTCCATCAGAGGGCTGCTATTACCCGTCTGTGAAGATAACACTCAGTGCCAGAGGTGGGGGAGGGTATCTCAAAGAATTAGATTAGATAATACCCATTGTTCACCGGGGCCAGGAAGATAGCTTGTCCCCTCTCAGCAGCCTGCCTGAAAAAAGTCAAAATTTGGGGGACACTGGGAGAAATATTGATGAAAGTCAGTGGGAAATAATTAACCCCAGACCCATCATTGCTTCTGATTTACCTCACAAGTCAGAAAATCTCAACCTGAAGGGCTCAAACTAATTTTAAGTAACTTAATCGCATCCCAGAACAAAGCTCAAAAATGTCTATGGAAAAACAAAGTAGCCAGCATTCAAAGAAGACAACAATCACCATGGCTTGAGTCCAATCAAGATCACCAGTCAATCAAAATAAAATAAAAATCACCAGTCAATCAAAAAAGTGTATATATGGGCTGGGGATGTGGCTCCAGCAGTAGCACACTCGCCTGGCATGCGCAGGGCACTGGGTTTGATCCTCAGCACCACATAAAAATAAAATAAAGATGTTGTGTCCACCGAAATCTGAAAAATAAATATTAAAAAATTCTCTCTCTCTTTCTCTCTCTCTCTCTCTCTCTTCCCCCTCCCTCTCTCTCTCTCTCTTTAAAAAAAAAGTGTATATATATAAAATCCACAATGGGGAGAATAATCAACGAATCAAAATTTACTCAGAATTGATATTGACACAGATGTTAGAATTAATAATAGGCACATTAACATAGTTATTATAACTGTATTCAAATATTTAAAAGGCTAAGTAGAGGGCTGGGGATGTGGCTCAAGCGGTAGCGCACTCGCCCGGGTTCGATCCTCAGCACCACATACAAACAAAGATGTTGTGTCAGCCGAAAACTAAAAAAAATAAATAAATATTAAAAATCTCTCAAAAAGGGGGAGCTTGAAGATGGCGGCGAGGGGAGTGCATTACCCCCGTGTGCTGCTTCACTGTGTGGGAGTATGACAAGTCAGGACGTCTAAAGGATATCTTGTTAGGAATTTCCAGCAATAGTGGGGTGCTCCGGAACCTGGAGGAAGGATTTCCATCGCACGAGGATCGGCTACGGGGACTCAAACGCGAGAGGTTTGTCGCACGGAGGGTAACTGCTTATTCAGCAAATCGCCCCGCGGCGAAAGTCTGCAGTGTGCGCTGGGATAGAGACGCAGGGTTACAGCGCTGCAGTTTCTGCCAGCCGCGCAAGCACCGTACTCAGGGCTGAATTCTGGGTTCCAGACGGGG
>NW_026000211.1:1797181-1798776 GCF_001458135.2 Marmota marmota marmota | reverse complement strand
TAATCCCAGAGACTGAGGCTGAGGCAGAGGATCGAGAGTTCAAAGCCTGCCTCAGCAATGTAGTGAGGCACTTGCAACTCAATGGGACCCTATATCTAAATAAAATATTAAAAAGGACTGGGGATGTGTTTCGGTGGTTAAGCACCCCTGGGTAAAAGTCCCAGTACCAAAAAAAAAATTAAAACAAATATTTCAAAATTAAAGGGATAAAAGTAATAGATCATACTAATATACTAATCAAAAGAAAGCTGCAGTGGCAATAGTAACCACAAAGGGGCACCTAATAGAACCTCCAACCACAGGAAGCAAAAATCTATAGAACAACAAAGAGCACCAACAAATCCAAAATCACACTTTGCTGTTTTCATAATTGTCTCTAATAAGTGCTTGAACCTGTGAAAAGAAAATCAGCAAGTTTGTCAAAGATTTGAAAATCACTGCTATCCAACTGATATGATTGACATTTATAAAATACTCCATTATAGTAAAGTACACATTATGGTCAAATGCACCCGAAGCATTTACCAAAATAGATCATATTCTGAACTATAAAATAAGGTATACAATAAATCTAAAAGCATTCAAGTCATTCAAAGTATATGATCTAACTAAAGTGCCATTAAACTAGAACTCAACTATGAAAACATCCCTGGGAAATCCTAATGTCTGAGTGATGGAAACTAAATAATATGCTTGTAAATACCAAATAGATTAATGAAAAATTAGAAACATTTTCAACTGAATGAAAATGAGCATTTCAAATATGCAGGATGCTGTTAAAGCAGAACTTAGAAGAAATTTATAGCACTAAATGCCTAGACTGGAAAAAGGAAAGTTCTTAAATCAGTTTCCTCAACTTCCACCCTAAAATGCTAGGGGGAAAAAAAAAGACCAAATTAAATCCAAAGCTACAAGAGTTTTTGAGCCTGCTCATTTAAGTACTTTTTAAATAGCTGCTTTAACTCTTTATGGAACATTCTAGTATGTGTATCATCTAATTATTGTTGTCTATTGGTTGTCTTTTCCCATGTAAGTAGAGGTGCTTGTGTCTTCGTGTAACAAGTAATTTTAGTTTTGTATTTTGTATCTTGGACAATTTGAATAGTGTGCCGTGAGACTGCTGGTTTACAGTACTTGAATTTTGGTGCTCTTCCTTGACTTACATGCTGATGTTTCTTTTGCAGAGATCTCAAAGAGCCATCCTTATGTTCTGTCTAGATTTTGGTTTTTTTTTATTTGTCCATTTTGTTTTGCTTTGCTTTTTGTGGTGCTGGGTGGGGACTGAATTCACTTGCACTGGACAAGTAATTTGCTCCACCACTGAGCTACAACCCCAGCCCTCCCAGATTCATAGTTGAGTTTAGTGGGAGCTGAACAGAAGTGTGGGTTTACTTCATATGACAGACAGAATTTTAAGATGCGTCCCAAGATTCCTGCCCTCTTGTTTAGGTGCCCTTTATAATCCTCTGCAGGATTTGTAAATTCTGCTAGAATGTCACTCCCATGATCTTGTTACTTTATAAGGCAGAAGAGATCTTGCAGATATAATTAAGAACCCTAATCAGTCGACTTTAAATTAATAATAATAAAAAAAG
>NW_026000211.1:1727437-1793231 GCF_001458135.2 Marmota marmota marmota | reverse complement strand
AAAAAAAAAAAAGAAGACAGACTTCAAAGATAATCTTAGCTTTCTTTACGAAAGTGCCTTTTGGGGGTGTGGGGCTTCTGCTTCCAGGTAGATGGAAATACAATTGTTGTTAAGAGTTGAATTATGTCCCCTTCTAAAAACACATATATTGAAATGATAATTCCCAGGACCTCAGAATGTGAACTCATTTGGAAATAGGTTCCCTGCAGATATAATTAGCTAAGTTAAGAAAATGTTATATTGGAGTAGGGTGGGTTCTTAATCCAGTATGACCACTATTCTTCTAAAAATAGGAATTCAGAGACAGATAGAGAGGGTGATATAACCATGGAAAGAGAGATTGGAATGAAATTGCCACAAGCCAGAGAATGCCTGAGGCCACAAGGAGCTGTAGAGTCAAGGAAGGACCCTTCCCTTGAGCCTTTGGAGAAAGCAGGCTCTGATGACAGCTGGGTTTCTGACTTCTGGCCTCCACAACCGTCAGAGAACCGATGTCTGTTGCATTAAGCTACCCAGTTTATGTCACTCTATTGGACAGCAGCCCTAGTAAATTAATATGAGTGTCAACCAAAAAATCAAATAGCTCCAAAGGCCAACATTACACAAGATCCATGCAAGAAGAAAAGGTAACAAAAGTTATAAGCTTCATACTACCTTTGTATTTCTTATTCTCCAAAGATTTTAATAGTAGGGTCATTCCCCACTTTCTGCACTAGCCCTATTTATCTATTCAGATGGGAAAATAGATTTTGGAGACTGTGAGTTATCATCTTTGTTCCAAACTCTGGGAATCAGAAAGGTCCATATAACCTTGGGTTTTATAAGAAATAGAACGTCAGCCTTAACTGTGAATCATAGGTAGATCGGGTGTGAAGAAGGTGTGAAGCTGTGTTCTGGAACATGGTTTTCCATTACAGCAATAAAACTGCTGACTGAGCCCAAGTCATATCTCCCTTCCCTCCCCCTCAACACTTTGTAAACTCACTGGAGTCTGAAATGATGAGAAAGAAGGCAATTAGGCAGAATTCCCTTTCATTATGGGTTGGCCATACAAACTTGGACAGCCTATTGAATCTTTCTGAGTGTCAGTTTCAATATTTGTAAAAAGAAAATAGTAACTCCTCAATCCACAGGTTAACTTAAGGAGAAGCCAAGGACCCCAAAACTGAGAACCAGAAGTATCAGGTATCTCACGTTCCCAATCAGGCTGTCGGCCGTTTCTGCAAGACCTGAAGAGTTATTCCCAAACCCAATTGACAATGTTACCCTATTACCTCACCACTCTCCTCAAAATTCAATAGAGGAAGTCAAAAGTTCACTAGAGAGCCTGGTAGAGAGTTATGGGGTGTTATGCAATTCCCTTCAGCTGGAAGAGGTAAAAGGGCTTCCTCCTCTACAACTCACCAGCTTCAGACCAAATGGGAGAGAGAGAACCAAGAAACTATTAGAAAACCTGAAGCACAAAGACTGGCACCCACTCCTGCTTATTTTATCAAAGGACTAAAAGTCGGAGCCTGTGGTTGAGCTTTCTGAAGGCAGAGGGAGGACAGGAAGGGCCTACAGTGGAAGCCGGGGGCACTGCATGGAAGGCATCACGGGGGCGGTGGCTCCCAAGGCCCAGAGGGCACCCAGTGGAAGGGCACCAACCTTGGTTTCAGCTGAAAGAAAGAATGAGACTACACCCAAGAAGACCATCTAGGGAGGAAAGGACAAGTGGCTGCAGCAATCCTGAGCTCAGGGAGTTCCAGTGGGTAGGAGACAGAAGGGGCCACCATTGGCTATGCCTACTGGCTGTCTCCACCATTCCCATAAGAGGGCCCCAAAAGACAAAGAATTAGCCACCTCTTGTGCTTAAGCCGGTAAATTATAAATGTCTCAATTGAATAAATCCTTTCAACCCCTCAACTCTTCTCCCCATCTTTTCTTGAGACCCAAAGAAACATGGGAGTAGGAAAAAGAAATAGAGAAGCTAGATGTCACTGTGGCCTAGCCTCACTGTTGGGCCCCTAGCTGAGGGCAGGAAGAACCTAAGAAAGAAAGTCGTAAGGCCGATATGTTGGCATTGTGGTATTGGGCCATCTGGGCCTTTCTGATATCTGGAAGGAACAAGAAATGCTATGAACTCAATCAGAACTATATGCAAGGACAGAAAAGAACAATTCTTAGAAAAGTAGATGAGGCAGAGTTGATAAAGAACCAAATCGCATTCTACTTGAGAGAGTCCCTTAAATTCCAACTTGCATGCAGGGCCTTGGGAAGGGGGGCTCACCAGTGGAGGAGGAGCAGATACATTGGAAGGAATCTGCTCTGCCCCCCACTTCTTAAGAAATTTTTCCACTTTCTCCTAGGGAACCTGGAGGTGAGTGATAGGCCAGGATGGTGGTGGAAGAACTGGTTCTGCATAGATGGTCTGGCTCCTGCTGTTCTCAAGAGATGATGCCTGTGTCAAACACGGACGGTACAGGAAAAGTCACATTTCACATCCTGGTACAAAAGAACAGAAGCAAATGTGAGCTAGGTATGTTGCACAATGGCTGGCACCTCGTAGTGCCCAGGAGATGGTAGCAACTACTGTTTCCTCATGAAAGATGCAGCAGCCCCATTCCATCATGGGCAGAATGATGGCTAAAATCCACCCAAACCTTTAACTGTACCTATAACCTGAAACTCCACTCTCAACCATAAAATTGGCTTTAAGATGGTGGTTTTTCATTATGGGAACAAAAATAAATAGTGAATAAGAAACTCCAGTTCAGCCCCAGTCCCAGGAGCATCCACTGCGTTTTGTTCCTGCAGTGGGTTTCTATCCAAATGGCTTCTTCATTTGTCAGGGTCTTAACTCAGAAAGAAACAGTTGTCAGGTCCCCATCATTGGGTAGTGGAAATCTGGAAAGTTCATCAAGGGGAAATTATGTAGACAAACTTTAATCTGCCTCAGGTGTATTGATCTGATGCCTAACCACAAATGGGTAACCTGATTCACTTGAATCTCATTAAAATAACATTGAGGGGCAGGAGTGTAGCTCAGTGGTTAGAACAATTGCCTAGCATCTAGCATGCACAAGGCCCTGGGTTCCATCCTCAGAACTGGCAAACAAACAAACAATGCACAATGAAAAAACATCATCACAGCATTGTAAGAAATAGCTAACAATCATGTCATTATGTAGAAATTCAAATCTTTGTATTCTATGTAAGTGATACACACTAATTACAAAAAAGTACCTCCAACAGTCCTATCCACTGAACGTAGATGGCATATTATTAGAATCTATTTTAATGAGCACGTGTTTTCTGGCTTGAGGTATTCTCTGTGAGGACTTCTTTATTTTTGGCTGTGATACTCAAAATATCTGTGAGTCATCACGAACTTTCAGCATGGTACAAATTAGTTTGGAAATCAAGACTGACATGATTATTTTGTTGCAACAGTGGTTTGTAATGAAAAGGAGGAGTCATGGAATTGAGAAATACTTTTTAATAATTTAGATATAGTTCATTCAACACGTATTCATGGAGACCTATTAGTTACCCACAGGTAAGTGCTGCAATACGAAGCAGTATTTTTTTTACTGACATCTTTGGCTAAGGTATTCCTGGGATATTTTCATGTATCTCTCTGGTTCAAACTCTGGGGGTGGGACTGTCATTAATTGGAGTGCCCAAGAGTTTCAGGGAGTTGTTGGGGAGAGGCAGAGTTAATTTCCTCCATCACTGCCTCCTAGGTAGATGGTAGGTAATTGACCATGCTAAATACACAACGGATGCTCTGAAGATGACCAGGGAAAAGGTCAGAATAGTCACTGCTTCACTCTAAATGGGAAAAGAGTATTGGAACAGAAGATGGGAGTGGATAAACTATGACATATAGTTATAGAGATAAAAACAGAGCAAGAGAGAGAGGCAAATAGGGGGAATGACATCCATACTTTCTTGGTAAAAATATTCTGACAGATGGTCTGTTTTATTTTCAAGTGGGTTGACCTGACATCCTGTTCACTTTCACTTTAAACATGGGATGAGTACATTCCAACCAAAAGAAAAAGTAAGAGGGAAAAAAAACAATGTGAAATTGTCATCGTTGTAGGTGGAAAGCAACACTGAATCAAGGGGAGGAAAGAGCACCCAGGTGGGAGGAGGAGAGTCTGTGAATGTGAGCAGACCCAAGAAGCAACCCAGCAAAAGACATCAGATCCACCAGATCTCAGAGTCATCCGTGGAGTGCTTCTCTCTGATCTCTCCAAACCATCAAAGTCAAGGTCATTCACTCCCATCCACCAACACCCCTCTTCTCACCCTCTCGCTCTGAGCTATGGTTTCTGCCATTCACCCAGTCACCAGGCTGATCCACCCCTTCACTCACCACGTCCACTTTGCTCTTCTCCAAGACTACACTTGATGGTCCTCAATGGTTTGGGTCCATTGAGGATTAAACCATTGACCCTCCATGATTTTTCTCCTACTCTCCTCCACCTGGATCCCTTCTCTATCTACTTGGTAGAGGCTCATTAACTGGCATCTCCTATGCTCCCTTCTTTCCAGGAAGAGGGCTTCCCCACTGTGGCTAGCCGTATTCCTCCTAAGGGTCCAGCAGATACCGAGCAGCATAACTTATGTGTGTCTGAAGGGGAGGGAGGGTTATGCAACTCGAAAATCAAAGAGACCAGGGGTATAATTTTAAAGGAATACAAATGAAACTGAACTAAAAAGAAGTATGAAAATAATCATCGACTTGAGAAGAAGGAAGCATGTCACAAAACAAGGAGATAAGATGGTTTGAGGTCCTGTTTTACTTTCAAGTGACTTGACCTGACATTCCATTCGATTTTGCCTTGAGCACCGAAAACACTACAGTCCATTCTTTTTTTTTTAAAAGAGATATTTATATCCACATTCACCAAGAGCAAAGTGTTTTGAAAAGAACTTGATTTTCTTAATATTGTCAACAGCGCAACCTCTGAATGAGGATGTGAGCTAGTAAAAATAAAAACAATGTTTTATACCTTTTTTTCTATTTACCTCCAAGGATAAAAAAATAGCCAGATGATGGATTGGAATGTTAAAACTCTCAAAAAACAAAACAAAACCCACCTTTCTTTGGTTACATAGACAGATAATGAAGAGCACTCAATTCTGAGCCAAATTGTAATAAATGATATTCCGATGTGCCATAAGGAAGTGAAATGGTCTATTTTAAGGGCAAAGGGAATGTGGTGAAGGAAACTAGTTATAAACTAGTAGGATTTTCTTATTGCATCTTCTGCCAGGAAGGGAAATCCTTCAGTTCATGTCACTAGTATAGGCCCCTTCACCCAGATGTCACCTGGGGAGTTATGGGAACCTATTTGGATAAAACTAATCCGCAGTGACACTAAGGACATATTACAGAGAGAACAGCAGAAAGGAGACCAAGGGTAAATCCTGAATTTGTCATTTTCAACTTAATAGTTCCCAGTTGGAATTTCTGGGGGAAAAAAAGGTTGTGTGAAGAGGTAGCCGAAATCAGGATTCTGTAGGGGAAGGCATTCCTGAGTGGATTTTCAGAACAAAGTCCACAAAAGACAAAAGTGAAATCAAATCAATTCCTCCCACAGCCTGGCTGCTCCAGAGCTCCAACAATTTCCCAGACTTGACTTACATGCAAGCATTCCTGAGCCCCTTCATCTCTGCCTCAAAAATCTTGCTAATCCTTTATGACTCAGTATAAATCTTCTCAACCTTCTCTGACTCAAAAAAAAAAAAAAAATCTTGCTAATCCTTTATGACCCAGTATAAATATCACTTCTATGACCTTCTCATTTTGGTCCTGTGTCCCTGGAAATAGCACCCTGCACATACTTTTATTGTAGTGTTTATCTCTTGGTATCATGACTGTACTTAAAATGTCTGTCTCTCCCTCTAAACTGAGCCAGTTTCCTTTCTGTCACCTGCCCTAAGCTATTAAGTCATGCTCAGTGAAAGAACTTATACATCATTGCACAGATGGAGGCCAACTCTGGACATCCTGGATAGGTCAGCCCTCGATTACCCTCTCTGCTCCTAGTGTCCAGTATCCGTTACAAGAAATCACAATTGGATGATTTCTAAAAGATTGACGACAACTCTAGGATTCTAAAGCAGTTTACTTATGTATCAGTTAATTATTGCTGCATGACAACTCCCAAGAATGGGTAACTGACGGATATTTTTTCTTCATAGAAAAGACTAGCATGCCCCCGCTAGTCTTGTCTGGGCACTTTGGTGTGATTATACTCAGTTGGCTGGGATGGAATGTTCAGGATGAACTTGGCACCTGCCAGAGGACTTGGCACGAGCTGTCAGCTGGGTACTTTGGTTCTCTTCCAAGAGTCCTTTCTTCCTCCGGACACAAGACAAGCTTACTTACTTGGACAAACTCCTGTACACAGGCAACTATTAAGTTTCTGCTTATGTCACACGTGCTAGATTCCCATTGGCCACAGTTAGTTAATGAGGGAGGAAATTAGACTTTACCTCTTGCAAACAAAGGAGTAAAGAACATGTAGTCGTTTTTAATCTGCCACAACTTCATATACACTCTAGAATTTAATTTTGTTGTCGCTGCTCCTGTGAATGGGACTTCTTTTTTTATTATTATTATTTTTGGTTTTGCCTCTTTCTGCCAATATATTTACACTTAAATATATGTTCTCATCTAATTGCATGGCTTGGCCCTTCTTGGTGAATATTAAAACATAGTTCTGAACTTACTAAGAATGGTTTTGCTATTTCACCACTTCAAATGTTGAGTATTGATTTAAGCAGATATTCTTTACCACTGAGGAAATATCCCTCAATAGTCATGAGCCACATAGTGGCATTTGTGTCCGAGACAAACCACATATATGACAATGATCACATTAGATTATGTAGCCTAGTGACATCATAGGTGTTTTGTTTGGTGTGAGTATACTCTGTGACGTTGACACAATGATGAAATTACCTAATGATATATCCCCCAGATCTTGTCCCCAGCGTTAATGTTGAATAACTGCATTTTATTTCACTACAGGTTTGGGTGGTTGTTGTTGTTGTTTGTTTCAATCAGTAATTCATGTTGAAGGCTAACCAAAAAAAGGGATATTTTAGAATGAGTATTTGTTTTCTTTTGATTTATTAATATAGTGGTTTATATTTATCAATTTCCTACTACTGAGTGTTCATTCTATTTCTTATACAAAGCACCCTCCTCCACTTTCCATTCTCTACTGCCAGATGGATAGTCCCAGGGGGGAGGGAGTGACTGTTCTGCATAGTTCATCAATGAGTTCCATTTCTCTTTCTTCCTCACCTGTTAGCATCTTGATCTGTGTTGTTCAATGGCGACTAGTCACATGAAGCTACTGAATGTCCAGAATGTGGCAAGTCTGAACTGATGTGTGTACTAAGTGTAAAATACATTAGTTTTTTATGACTGAGTACAAAAAATATGCAAAATCTCTCATCAATAATTTTTATATTGAGTATATGTTGAGAAGATACTCCTTGGGATATATTGGATTAAATAAAATATAGTACTAAAATTAAATTTGCATGTTTCTTTTTACCTTTTTAAATGTGGCTACAAGGAAATTTTACATTAGAGTTATAAACTATCTATACTATATACTATACTATATACTGTTGTCCATCTTGTGTTTCTATATCAAAATACCTGAGGCCGGATACTTATACAGAAAAGTTTTTTTTTAAGCTTCCAGATTTGGTGGTCCACAGCCTTCACACCAGCACCTGCTCAGCCCTGGTGAGGACCTCCTGTCTATATCACAGCATGGGAGTTGGCCTCATGGTGAGCATGAGCAGGAGCGGAAGAGAAAAAATATTACATGATGAGTCAGGAAGTAAGAGATCAAGGAGGAGCCAGGCTCTCCCTTCCCTTCCCTTCCTTTGTAGATATGGCCCAGGTTGTCTCAAAGGTGTTAGTCAATCAATCTTCCTGCTGCAGCTTCCCAAGTGCTAGGACTGCAAGCTCACCCCATGATACCTGACTAGGTTCATTTTTTCTTTTATATATATATTTATATTTATATTTTCAAATGGTCTTTGGAGAAAGGAGGCCTAGGGTTTGAACCCAGGACTTCATACATACTAGGCAAGAACTCTTACCACTGAGCTACATCTGCCCCAGTCTAACAACTCACTCTCTGAGAACAATCCACTCTGTGAGATCAGCATTAATAATCCCTCCTTTGAGAATGTTCTCAAAGGTCTAATCATTTTGCACTAGGCCCCACCTCTTAAAGAGTCTACCATCTCAACACCACCACACTGGGACCAAGCTTCCAGCACATGAAGGTTAGGGGGACTCACTCAAACCACATCCAAACCACAGCCCATATGTAATGACACATACCTCCATTCAGCAGCACTGATCTACATGAATTCTACTATTTGGTTGTACACACTCCTAAGAAATATTGGTATTTCTATTCAAAGATAGTTAAACATCCTTTTGATGAATAGTAACAACAACAGCCCAAATTTGTTCTCATCTCTTTCTATCCATGTCCTGGATAGTCCCCCAATCCCCACTCATTCTGGATTTAGCAAATGTGTTCAGAGGATTTAAAAGTGCCTATGCAACAGCCCTCTCTTGCTGCTGGGACCCTGAAACACAAGCAAACTGCCAGGCCAGACCCCTAGAGGATGAGAGGACACAAGGAAAGAGAGGCTGTGCGATCTGACACATCGCAGCTCAATTGCCACTTGGTCTCAGCCACAAGACCAAGCCTAAGCAAGACTCACAGAAGCCCTACCCAGCCAAGCCACAAAATCAAAAGTAATAATTATCATTTTAAGTGATAAAATTTTGATATAACTTTTATTTAGAGGGTCGGTTACCTGGAAAACTGGTAGAAAAAAGCCAACTGATTGAATACTTTTTGCCTTTTTTTTAATATTTATTTTTTAGTTGGTCACAATATTTTTATTTATTTATTTTTATGTGGTGCTGAGGATCGAACCCAGGACCTTGCACGTGCTAGGTGAGCATTCTACCGCTGAGCCACAACCCCTGCCCCAACTTTTTGCCTTTAATAGAAATTATGGCATATATATATATATATATATATATATATATATATATATATATATAAAATGAGGATTGACTAAACTCAGTTTTAATTAGTAAAGCCATTCTGTATTCTCTACTATCCCTTGCAATAGGATATTTAACTAGCTACAACTGTCACCTGCACGTCACCCTTACTCTCACCTGCTTATCATACAGTTCAAAATTCACATATGCTAGGTTTCTCTCAAGAAACTTCCTCCTCCCCTAACCATTTATAGATAAGGACTCTTGCCTCCTGAGGTAGGTTTTATTGCCTGTACAATCAGTAACGTTTCACAGGTAATGTGACTAACGTCATTCCTTCTCCTGAGAGTTTTCCAGCTAACTAACCCTCTAAATCCAGCCAACCTCCTCCCTGTGGGATCAGTAGATGTTCTCTGCGCAAGAGAGGGAACCACATCTTCCAATTATTTAAAGCTGTTATTTAGGGAGTCGGTAGTCAAGAAGCACTGTGACCATAATTGGTCATGAACTATATTCCAATAAAAGCAATTATCCAAGAGATCTTAAATATTTAAATCAAAACACAAATAACATTTGGCACAGAGTGTCTACTGGCCACCCTTTAGGAAAGATTCCAAATCCTAATATATTCACTTATGATTTTCTGTCTTCCTCCTTCTACCCACTGAACTTTGTATGCCCTTAACAGTATCATTTTATTACCCCAATTTGACATTTTGTATTCATGTTTTTCAATTAAATACAAATACCAGAATTCAGGAATTTTGAATTCTATTTTGAATGACTGAGAAAAAAAATTTAAATTAGTTTTAGACTTCTGTATCAAAGTTGGCCAGTACCAACTTCCAAGGTTAATATAAATCCTTCTATAAAACTAACTCAATTTAAAAAGTGCCCAGGCTTTCAACACTTGAACTTGATTTTGAAGAATAAATAACTCAGGTCTAGACACAAATGGAACGAGAGCTAAAATCCAGGTAATTGATAATAATCCCTGCTCCGTATTAGTTAGTGAACTGGAAACACTGGTTTTAAAGCCAAATCGTATGTTGGTTCTTTATCTTATCTCCTACAGCAACACAAAACTAGATAGATATGAATACTGCCTATAATTGCAAATCACTAACCACATCATCAATATGAACACATTATTCTCAACTACACTCTTGAGAATTGTAGGCTGCCATTTTTAACCTACAATTGTTTTATTATAAGTTTTAGAAACAGTAGCTGAAGAGTTTAATGAGGTTGAAATTCAAATTGCTTAAATCTAGATTAATCCAGTTTTTAAAATATTAATAAAAGTGCAATTGGAAGGGCTTACTCTGTTTTACATATTTTATAAGAGTTATCTCACCTATCCCTATAGCAATCCTACTGAAGAGAAACTGCTTCATTTTATGCTTGAAGAAAAAAGATTCCAAGAGTTTGATTTGCCCAAAGGTAAACAGCAAGTGGCAGAGCCCTGTTCATGCCCAGGTCTGCTCCATGCCAGAGCTGGCACTAATCACATCCACTTTATCAGTCTGAAAATTGCTTTCCCTCTCCATATCTCAGAACTCACATCAGGAAAATAAGAAGGTTAGCTTACAACTTCTCTGAGCTTCTTCCACCTCCACCATTTGTTTATCTGAACCTTCCCATTCTCTATTATTGGGTATTTGGGGTTTATCCTAGTTTTTCTGACGTGGAACAGTCAGGAACCTGAGGATACCTGGCCAATTGTTAACACTGTGGGTTGCTATGGCTCCAAGTGAACCAAAAAACTGATAAAATGCCTTGCCGATGGCATCAGGTTTCACAAACAAGGGACAAGCTGTGCAAGTTTAACAGGTTCCTTTTCAAATGGCTTCGGCAATGTGGAGGGGGCAGAGAAGGCTGCACTGATGAGAAAATGGGCTTTCTCAGAAACTTTTGCTTGGAAATTTCTCTATTTTACAAGATTTACTTTTCACCTATTACGTTTTAAACAATTCTCATGCCAACCATAAAGTGAGCAATATACATTTCTGCATGTATCAGTATGACGTGGTTTTAAAATCACTATGTAAGTGTTAATGATGGGTACCTTCTTTATTCAGGGCAATTCGTCCCCATTTCTGTCTGGGAGAAACTTAAGTAAGAATAGCAGCAAGACAGGAAAAGAGCTTTCCAGCACAGATCCACACTGTTTCCCACTCTTATCTATAGGCGACACCGAATAAACCTGTCATGCTACTCAGGGGTACAACAAGGGTACTATTGTCCAGGAAGGGAGTATTATCGTGACCTAAAAATAAGGACATAGACACTTGCTTTTGTACTCCTTTTTCGTTCCCAATCTGAAGAATTCATCCATCAAAGCTGCTTATTAATTTTATGAATTTTCACTTCATCTAAAATAACTAGATTTCACAGGATGAAGCAATAGTTCCTTTCAAAGCCACTATAGCTCTATTCCTTTAGGCTAAAATTTGCACCTTTAATCTACTTTAAACTGCTTACTAAAGATTATGGACTAGCCATATACCTCTTTTGCCTGTGTTACTAGGCTCAGTTCATCTCTTTCTCACACATATTCAGAATTCACCTAGCATGACATTGTAAACATAACATTAGGTCATTCATAGGATTGTCTTATCTGCATAGCAACCATAGGAAAGGGTATCCAGAGTTCCAGGAAGAAAATGAGAAAATATGTTTCCTAATATTTCTCAGTATACTGTCCTCACCAGAATTACAATAATAATAATATAAAAAATAACCCATAGAACAAAAAATAATAAAAAATGAAAAATCAGAACATGTGGCTATTCTACTTACCAGACTACAGTACAATTGCCAAATACATCCTTAAAGTTTAAAATAAATGCCAAATCTGAGTTTTGTGTTTCATGACTGATTTATATGTTGAATCTCACAATTGCTGTTTCCATGTCATCCATACACATGACAAAATTTAGAATTATAGAAAATGACACCTTATTTTTTCCTAGAATATATGCATATCATTTATTGTACATGCATTTCTGTGACTGCCTTGATGTTACATCAAAATAGAATTTAGCACTTATAATTTTTTCACAATATCTGGCCTAGTTATGAACATAAAAATTGAATATCCACAATTATGGAAGAAAAATTTGTGTCATAAGAATGTGAGATTTTACTTCAAAGAAGTGGAGAAGCTTCACTTAAAAATAATATTTTTCCTATTTTAAGTTTTAGAGAAAGAAAATGTGTATAATGCAAATAAAAATTGACTATAAATCCTATCACTCCAAAAGAAACAGAGCTAACATTTTGGTATATTTCTTTTTAATATTTTTCTATACATATATATTCTTTTAACCTAATTCACTTCATACTACAATACTGTTTTTTTTTTTTATAAAGGGTATTGTGAACAAGACCTTCATAAATCTTTCCATATATTCTGTTTATTTTATTGAAACGAAATATCTTACAAGTAACTTGAGAAATTAAAGGGAAGTCACAGTTAAGAGTTTCTTTTTTTAATTATATAATTACCTCTGAAATAATGCACTATTTATTCTACTTCCAGCAGTAATATATGAAAGGAAAGCAGGGAACTGGGAGATGAGAGAGCAAGAAATGAAAGACGGAGACCAGGCAGAGATACACATGAGAGAGTTTATTTGTCAGAGCTGACAAATAAAGGCACATCTCTCCATAGATCGAGAGAGGCAATACAGACTTGGGGTTGGAGACTTTTATGGGGGTGGCTCAGGGATTAGAGCCAGGTGGGTCCTAATGTGCGTGGTTTAAGGGTGGGGATGGTATGAGGGAGTGGTGAACCTTTCCTGGAAAGGTCCTTGGGCGGGAAAATGGTGGCTGTCACTTAAGATGGCCACCCAGATGCTAAGCAAGGACATTACAATATCCCCTTGTCTCCCCCCATGTCTATTCAAAAGAGGTATATTTTTTTCCCTTTAAATGTCCCAAATTAAGAATAAGAAAAGTATTCTCAGTTTTATTTTGTACTTAGGTGAATAAAACAGTCATTTAACATATTGCCTTTAAGCATGTTTATTAGATATTTATTTTATTCTTTGTTTTTCACTGTGATGCTAAATTTTCTGATTTGGCAAATGAGTGAATAAGAAATATTAACTCTTTTCTGACACATAAACTAATAAGATTTGCCCTAATTCTGTTTAAGGCATTTTGAAACCAAAAGATTTTAAACTTACATATATTTATACGTTAATCAACTATTTTTTTCTGTATAATTGTCATCTTTGATATTTTGCTCAGAAAACTCTTCCATATTCTAGTGATTTATCTTCATTTCCTCTTCTAATTCTTTCAGTAATTTGTTTCTTATGTCACTATAGGATTATGTTAATCAGATTTCTGTTGCTATAACAAAATATCTTATAAAATTTATATATAAATTTATATCTTATCTTATTTCAGAAAGATTTATTTCAGCTTATGGTTTTGGAAGTTCAACTCCATGAACTATCAACCCTGTTGCTTTGGACCTGTGGTGAGGTCACACATGAAAACAAGAGTAGACACTGTGGGAGCGTGTGAAAGAGATAAACCATCCACCACCTAATGGCCAGGAAGCCAAAGAGAGGATGAGAAAGGGGCCAGGGTCCCCTAATCTCCTTCAAGGGTATGCCCCCAGTGACCTCAGGTCATAAGGCCCTATCTCCTAAAGTTTCTACCATCTGCCATTAGCACCATTCTGGGGACCAAGTCTATATAATACATGGGCCTTTGAGAGATATCCAAGATCCAAACTAGAGCAGCAATTCACCTAGACCTGGGGCTGACACATTTCATGATGTATGGACTGACATTTCTAATTCTCCCCAAGCTAACAATTGCCACAACACTACTGGATTTTCATGCTTTTCTCCATGATTTAAAATCCCATTCTTATCCTAACTTTGTACATAAGCAGAGTTCACTTCTTTACCTTTCTAGTCTAGTGCTAGTATCATGCCAGTTAAATGATTATAGCAGCTGAAGTATGCATACCCTCCCAGGACTGCTTTTTTAAAAAAAAGTTTCTTGATTTGTTTCACTCGTTCATTTATCCTGCTGAACTTTGAAATCACCTCTGAAATCCTAGTTTCAATTTTTATTTTTATGGAGTTGAATCTATACATTTATTTGGAAAGCATTAGTTTTTCCATTAGGATTTTACCCAGTGGTTGACTGAGTAGTTTGTTTAGTTCATACCAGAGATTGAACCCAGGGGCGCTTAACCACTGAACAACATCCCCAGCCCTTTTTATATTTTATTTAGTGACAGAGTTTCACTGAGTTGCTTAGTGTCTCACTGGATTGCTGAGGCTGGCTTTGAACTCACAATCCTCCTGCCTCAGCCTCCCAAACCTCTGGGATTATAGGCCTGTACCACTGTGTCCAGCTTGACCATGAAGTTTTCTAAAAAGATAAATTGTGACAAAATGGAAATGCTTGTGTTTTTAAAAAATATCATATTGTGGAGGAAAAGTATCTCAAATACCTAAAGGAATTGATCTATGGCATGATAAATATTTTTGTCCCTCAGTAGACAGGATTGATGGAGTTGAAGATAAGCAGCAAGGTGAGCCAGTAACAGCAACTGGCTCCTGGCAGCAGTCCCATCCCACCTTATATCCCCACCTTTGCCAAGGAGGCAACTGTGATGTCAAAGTTGAGAAGAGGTAGAATTCTCCAGAAATTAAAACTTGAACATATGTTTTAAGGTGGCATTTATGAGAGGGATGGCAAATTGATTCTTGCTTTAGATAGCCAACCACTTCACAGAAAATAAAATACAAAGGTAAAAAAAAAAAAATGACATATGCTATCATAGCAGCATTATTCACAGTAGCCAAAGGCAGAAACAACCAGTGTTCATTGAGGAATGACTGGATAAACCAAGTGTGTTGCATAGAGATAATGGAATTATTCATCCCTAAAAGGAAAAGAAATTCTGAAATATGCTGCAACATAGATGATACTTGAAGACATTAAGTGAAGTAAACCAGTCACAAAGAGATCAATATTGCATAATTTTGCTTATATAAGGTGTCTAGAGTAGTCACATTCACAGTAACGGAAAGTAAAGAGGTGGTTGTCAGGGTTTGGAGGAGGATGGAGAGGGGAGTTAAATAAAGGGTATATAGACTTTCATTTTTGCAGGATAGAAAGAGTTTTGGACAGTAGAATAAATCAGACATAACTTTCCTATATTCATGTATAAATACATGACCAGTGAAACTCCACATCATGTACAACTGCAAGAATGGGATCCTAATCAAAATAAGTCATATTCTATGTATATATAATATGTCAAAATACACTTTATTATCATGTGTATCTAAGAAGAACAAATTTTTTAAAAAAAGAAAAACAAGATTTTGGGACATTAGAATAACAATCTGAATGAACTTAGCATTACTGTACACTTAAAATGACTAAGATGATGCATTTTAAATTACATGCATTTTAGTACATTTAAAAATAATGTATGCTAGCTCCTCCTTTTGTGTTATTATGTAGGAATTTTACAGAACTTCTTTCATTTACTTGACCACTATTTCTTGAGTACCTGCTAAGAGCTAGGTACTAATCTGGGGGCTGAGATATGGCCACAAGCAGGACCAGCAAGGTCCCTAGTCCTTAGGACATAACAATGCACAGAAGGAAACAAAATAAATAAATAAGAAAATATTTTGTAATGACAACTATTATGAAGAAAACAAATTAGAATGGATGTGACACTGAGCTAATTGGAAGCAACTTTTAATTGGGTGTCAAAGGTTATTAGGCACGTGTGACTGAGAAAACAGCCGACTAGCCATATGCCAACAAGAAAGTAAAAGCTATTCAGGCTGCTTCAATGCAATTTAAAAATACACAACAATCATAGTTTAATTTTTTTCATGGTCTAACTTTTAATACTTACTGAACTAGATTTTTCATAGGAAGAATAGTGGTAGTAGTCAGGGCTTTATTGTCTGGAGAGAGTAAACTACAAAGGCCTGGGATAGGGACTCTGGTGGGTCCCCCCTGTTGACTTGCCAAAGGTTGTAGTGTGACTTTTTAAGATGAAACCATTGCCAATGATTGCAGCTTTGTGCACAGCAGTACCTGGGGCCCAGTCTTTGCAGGTTAACAGGACTCCATTTGTCTCTTTAAAATTAGTTGCTGAAGGCCCTGAATCCAACTAGAGCACGGCCAACCGATTCTTGCACTACCTCCACTTCCCTCTTCATAAAAGAAAGCTGTTCTGGGATCTAAGGATGGGCTTACAAAGGCACTGATCTCAGCAATCCTTGCCCCATTAGGACTCATGCTCTGTTTCTCAATCAGCCTCACCATGAACTTGGCACCCTGGAAAGAAGAGGCCAGTTCTAAAATCAGAGGCCTTTCTTAGATGCCCTAGAAGGAGATCTCTGCACAGCCTGCACTTCTTTATCATTAATTTCTGGACTTAAACCATACTTCATTATCTAGTATGCTGAGAAAACAAACATGCTCATGGAGGTGCGTGTAACAATCTACGAGGAGCACAGGACAGAAAGGGATAACATTGATTTCTTGAGGGGCCCAGACACTAGAACACGTTTTGGGAAGAAAACAGAATAGGATGAACCTGATCCCTGCCCTCAGACTGGCTAGAACACAAAACGAATCAAGCACTAAGGAATCGTGGCAGGTAGTCTGCGAGAAGAGGGGTTATAGAACTACAAAACGGGAAGCGTTATCTTAAGGAATGAGGAAACACTTCCAGAGAAAATGGCATGCAAGAAGAGATCTGAAGTGTTCCTTGAGGCTGGGAGTGGCAGGCAGGGCATACCCATTCAGGGTTAGAGAGTGAGGAGGTGGTGGGAGGGGAGGGTGAGACCAGGCTGAATGCAGGTTGGGGCTAAATTTTACAACATATTTATTCATTTAGTAGCAAGCAGACACAAATACAGTCCTTCGGTCTGTCTGTAAATCTGATAAAAATGTCCTTTATCCATTAGATGCTCCAACAACACCTACCAGGAGAGTTCACTGGAGGTAATATTCTCACAGGAGGATTACCTAGCCCACTACATGAGGTCAGGAGGGAGAGAATCCTCTGAGTTGGCTTCTAAACAGGAAGAATTTATAAGTCAAAGCTGAGGCAACAGTTTTACAGGTATTTTTACTAGGCAGCCTAGATTCTAACATCCTATTCCTGGAGAGACAAGGAGGATGACAAAGTCAGCTTTCTGTTACTATAATGAAATACCTGAGATAAACAACTGAGGAAGAAAGGCTTATTTTGGCTTGCATTTTCAGAGGTTTCCATGGTTAGCAACTATGTTGCTTTTGGACTTGTGATGAGGAAGAATATCATGTCAGAGAGCATATGGTAGAGCAAATCTGTTTACCTCATGATGACTGGGAAGCAAAGAGAATGAGGAGGGACTGGGGTCCTAATATTCTCTTCAAGGGCACATACACAGTGACCTAACTTCCTTTCACTAAGCTCTACTTCCTAAAGGTTCCATCACCTCCCAATATCATCACACACTGGGGACGAAGTCTTCAACACACAAACCTTGAGGGGCATTTATGATACAAACTATAGTAAAGCAAGAGCCTTGCTTATATTTCTAGGCGCAATCCACAAATCTCGGTCAGCAGTGACTTCACTTTCAGTGAAAAAGCATTAAAATTACGAGTATTATGTAAAAGTCCAAGGCCTCTGGTACTCATTGGAAACCAAGGTGGTTAATCCCTATAGATGGTGCCTCTGGAGTATGACTTTTGGGGTTAGAATTTTTGAAATGTCAACTAATTACCCTCGGAGCAGCTACATATCTGGGCACACAACTCCTAGCTGGGCATAGATGGAAACACAGCAAATCGTATCACACTACCATGTTGCTGTGTCTTGAAGTAAACTTCAGACATCCATCATAACCAGTAAAAGTTCACCTCTGTTTTCTCCATTCTTTCTGAAAATGTCTGGATAAAACTAAGGAAAACATCACCATTCCAGTCTCATCCTTTGCATCAAAATAAAGATCAAAAGACATTTTGAAAAGTACTTTACAAAAAAGAAATACGAATTCAGTGAATATCCATTTAAAACAAAGGTAGTCAGAGGAATTGGAAAACTTGTGTACTGTTGTGGCAATGAAAAATGATGCAGCTGCTATGGGAAGCAGTATAGTGGCCCCTCAAAAAAAATTAAAGTAGAATTACCACATGATCCAACAACTCCACTTCTAGGCATATACAAAAAAAAAAAAAAGATTACATATACGGCACCAAAAATATTTTAGTGCATTCATGTTCATAGCAGCATTATTCATAAGAGCCAAAAGTTGGAAACAACCCAACCTTGAGATGTGACTGAAGAAACACGAGTAATATATACATAGTGTAAAATATTATATGGTTAAGAAACAAGGAAACACTGAGACATGCTATAGTACTGAGAGGACAGTATGCTAAGTTAATAAGCCAGAAATAAAT
Organism: Marmota marmota marmota; assembly: GCF_001458135.2. Taxonomy (NCBI): domain Eukaryota; kingdom Metazoa; phylum Chordata; class Mammalia; order Rodentia; family Sciuridae; genus Marmota; species Marmota marmota. The sequence goes on along the minus strand of NW_026000211.1, from coordinate 1,774,714 downwards.
ACTGTATGATTCCACTTAGATAAGTACCTAGAGTAGTCAAATTCATGGAGATAAAGAAGAATCATGGTTGAGAAGGACTGCAGGGATGGAGAAGAATCAAAGCTCACATTTAATTGATAGAGTTTCCGTTTGGGAATGTTTTAATCGGCTTTTTTTTTTTGCTGCTGCAACCAACTTTACTTGATCTGGTCATAACCTTCCATTTCCTTACAATGTTTTCGTGGCAAGTGTCTGCTTATGGATTCCTTTCACACTCCCAGCTGTAGTGGTTTTTCGGTCACACTCAATTTTGGCCACTGAGATCAGGAAGTGTTTTAGTCAGTTGTTTTTTTTGTTGTTGTTGTTGTTTTTGTTTTAACCACTGTGAACAAAATACCTGAAAAGAACAATTTTAGAAGAGGAAAAGTTTATTTTGGGGTTCACAGTTTCAGAGATCTCAGTCCATAGAAGGTCGACCTCATTGTTTGAGACAGAGTATCATGGCAGAAGGGTGTGGTGGAGGAAAGCAGCTCAGGACATGACATCAGGAAGTAGCATCAGGAAGCAAAGAGACTGTTGCCCTGGGCAGGGACAAAATATAAACCCCACAGGCACACCCCCAAATGACCACTTCCTCCAGTCACACCCTACCTGCCTACAGTTACCACCTAGCTAATCCCCATCAGGGGATTAACACCCTGATTAGGTTAAGGCTCTCATAACCCAATCATTTCACCTCTAAACTTTCTTGCATTGTCTCACACATGAGGTTTTGGGGGACACCTCATATGTAAATCATAACAAGGAAGATGAAAAGATTCTGGAGATGGATGGTAGTGGTGGTTACACGCCAACTTAAATACACTTTAAAATTGTTAAGATGGTAAATTTTATGATATCTGTACTTATCACAATTTTTTTAAGTTAAAAAAGAAACCGCAAAACTTGTAATTCCCATCCCTGGGATTGTTCCCTTCAGAATATCCAAAATTATTTCAAAGCACCTCTGAATTAATTTTGACTTTTAGAAATTGTTTTTTTTTACTTTTAAAATATCAATTATTTCAAATACTTTTGAAACAAAAATTCCAAATATTTTTAAACTTTGAACATGACCTCTATATAATAGACACATACCGTACATGATTGCCAAACCTTTTAATATAATTTCCTACATTGCGAGTGCCACTTTACCAAAATACAATTCCCACACTTCCTTCCTTTCTAGGTTGAAGGTGTGTAAACTAGTTTCCACCTATCAGACCCACCCTTGTGAGACTTGGATAGTGAAGTGTGCAGTGTGAGGTGGGAACCATTATGTGGACATCAATATTCCTTTTTGTTTTTGTTTGTGTGTGTATGTTTTGTTTATTTTTATAATATTGGGATTGAACCCAGGGGTACTCTACCAAGTTTTTTTAAAAAATATTTATTTCTTAGTTTTACGTGGACACAATATCTTTATTTTACATTTATGTGGTGCTGAGGATCGAACCTCATGCATGGTAGGCAAGCACTCTACCATTGAGCCACAATCCCGGCGCCTAGAAACAGTTTTATAATTCTAACAAATTTTATAATTCTAACAAATTTCCATGGTCCATAATATGGGAAGTACAGAAAAAATTTATTAGAGAATAATTTATAAAGTAAAAATCATGAGTTTCACTCAAAATGTGCACGTGTCAAATATTGTAATTCAATATTTAAGGAGAAAAATACTATGATGTTAAAAGCAGTTCAAAAGGACAACGCAAAGAACACATACATAAGGCAAACAGCAATGCTAACATGAATTTACAAACCAATGTTAATTAACTAGTCAGTATTCATCGGGCAAATGATCAATTATATTCCATCTGGACAAACTCATTTGCATACTATGGACAAAAATAATTTGAACTATTACAGGTTTTCTACAATTTACAGAGGTGTGAAATAGCCCAAAGCCAAGGAAAGGCCAAAGGACCCTACAGGGTTAGATAAACCTGCAAAGTGCGCCATAAAGGACACTCAATAATCCTCCCCGCCCCGCTGCTTTTTCCCACCTCGAAGTCTTCCACGATGCTGAAAACAGACAAACAAACAAAACCCCAAAATCCTTTGTAACTCCTCAATTCAGAAACACCCTGGCTTTGATCCTTTTGAGTTAAACTTAGTCGGGAAGGCGGAGCATTTACTAAACAACTTGATTGCAACATTTTTGGGCGCGCTTCTCGCCTAGGGCTTCTTTGGTGCACACCTGTCCCGCGCATCCCAGGCAGCTGGGCGCGTACGGTGCCGCGCACTCAGCAGCTAATGGCCGCAAGTCGACTGCGCAGAACTAGGGGATCATCGGAAAGCAGCTGAGAGTGCAGGGAGAAGCTAATCTGCAGGGGGCCAAGCAGTGACCAAAGAAAACTTTCAGAACTGAGATCCGCTGAAAACCCGGGAAACTGCGCAGCAACCAAGACCCGTGGGGCTACTGCGGCGTCACCGCCCCTTTCCTTCCCCGCCCACGGCCTGCCAGGCCCCAGCCAGGAGCCAGGGGCGGGGCGACCTTTGCTCAGTCCAGGAGCCATCCCAGCCGGGCGGGGTCAAGCGGTCTGGCTGAGGGCGGGGTGTCCGAATCTCCCCGAGTCCGAGGTCTCAGAGTGCCAGGTGGCTCCGGAGCTTCTCGCGCTCACCTCCTGCCCCTCCCACCCAGGCTGGGTTTGGCCACCCAGTCCCGCACCTGGATCCGCGGTTTCGGTCAGACCCGCCCGCGAACTGGTTTCGATTGGGGACAGGAGCGGGGCGGGAGGGCGGAGCGGCCAGGATGCGAGGAGGGGACTAGGGCGAGCCACGGAGTGGGGACAGACCCGTGCGGGAGACAAAGAGCGGCCGGAGAGAGCAGGGCGCAGCGCCACGACCCAAGGAGGCGCCCGAGCTGACTTCGGGGGTCAGAAGCCGGAGGAGCTTCAATACAGAAGGCAGCAGGAGAGCCGTCGTGCGGCGGGAGCTCCCCGGGATGCGGACGCCGGTGGTGATGACGCTAGGCATGGTGCTCACGCCCTGCGGGCTGCTGCTCAACCTGATCAGCACACTGGCCCCCGGCTGGCGACTGGTAAAGGGCTTCCTCAACCAGCCGGTGGACGTGGTGCTGTACCAGGGCCTGTGGGACATATGCCGTGAGCAGAGCAGCCGTGAGCGCGAGTGTGGCCAGCCGGACCAGTGGAGCTACTTCGAGGCCCAGCCGGTGCTGGTGGCGCGGGGACTCATGATCACGTCGCTGGCCACCACCGCCGTCGGGCTGCTGCTGGCGTCGCTCGGCGTGCGCTGCTGGCAGGAGGAGCCCCAGTTCCTGCTGGCGGGCCTCTCGGGCGTAGTGCTTTTTGCCGCGGGCCTCTTCAGCCTCATCCCGGTCTCCTGGTACAATCACTTCTTGGGGGACCGCGAAGTCCTGCCCGCCCCGGCCCAACCGGTCACTGTAGAGGTTAGCTATAGCCTGGTGCTGGGCTACCTGGGCAGCTGCCTATTGCTGTTGGGAGGCTTCTCGTTAGCGCTCAGCTTCGCGCCTTGGTGCGAGGAGCATTGTCACAGCTGTCGCAAGGCGCCCCCAGCCGGGCCGCGCCGCAGCAGCATCAGCACAGTCTACGTGGACTGGCCAGAGCCCACACTTACACCGGCCATCAAGTACTACAGCGAGGGCCAGCACCGGCCGCCACCCACCGAATACGGTGCCACTCGCAAGCCCAAGGTCGGTTTTCCCATGCCGCAACCGCCGCCCAAGGCTTACACCAACCCGGTGGACGTGCTCGACGGGGAGGGGGGAAAGGCAGCCACCTCCCAGGGGGCATCCTCGCGCAGCACCCGGCCCTGTCACAGCTCGCTGCCCTGCGATTCTGATCTGTAGACCTCACCTCCTCCTTCCACCTGCAAGGCGGAGACCCTGGGCTTGGGAATGCCTGCACCGTTCTACCTTGAACTTGCCAGCTGAGAAGCAGTCTGACTGGGGATTGGAACCCCATCACCTTCCTGAAACTGGTTGGAAAGGCGATCTTCCTTTACTGTGACCAAACTAGGCTCTTTGGCTCTTTGGACGTTTAGTTCAGGTTAGGACAGTTTTTTGTTTGTTTGTTTGTTTGTTTTCAGAATTTCATTTTTCTTTGCTGAAGGAGAGAAAGGTATTGTTTGTATCGTGTTAACAACCAGGGACAGTAAACAACAAGAAAAAGTTGAAATCAACAAAAAAAGAGGCTCAAAACTGGTTTAAGTGTAACTTGAAACTATAGTATTCTAACACTAATGAACTGGTTTAAGTATAACTTGAAACTAGAGTATTCTAACACTAATGAATCTTGGATCAGTATAATCATTGCATTTTATTTTTCCTTTGCTTTTTAACTTCTTGTCATGCCAACTCTGGAAAGGCCAGTGTGTTTCTGGTTGTGTATGAACCCAGGCTCTTTAAGAGTCATGAAAATGCCAGCAGCTTTACTGGGTTTTATTGAACAAAATAATCTGGGTAACTCATGCGTACATCTCTTCTTGTGTAGATAGGATTTATCATTTTTATCACTTGTTTTGGTGTGAAAGGTCATTCAAGAGCTTCTCTTCCAGAAGCAAGGTAAATGAAGGCATGCACACAATACTGTTTTCTTCCTTGAATACCTCACCCTGGACACAGAAGACTCTAGATTTAATATTTTTTTACAAAATGGAACCTCATAGCCACATTTGGTAAAGTAGATATGTATATATCTTTTATTTATAAATAAAAAAAATTAAACATCAGTTTCAGTAGGCCATGAAAGCTTTCTATACCTCCAGTGCCACTTTCGATAGTTGCAGCATTCTTGACTAACTATTTCCTGGCTACCTAGACACTGCTTCTGAAATCTAGCAGTCAGACCTTTGCACCTCTCTGCATTAGATTACAAAAAGAACACCCCCACCCACCTCAATCCCTGATTGCTTTTGTTTCCAGGTTTGTGCAGCATTCTGTACCAAGCCAAGGCTATTGTTGAAAAAACTAGAAGTACAGGTTTCCACTTGAAGTGAGAGAAATCTTTTCCTCTTCTTGAAGTGGTGCTTAAAGTCACAGGTAGGAAGCTCTGTGTTCCACTAAGGGGACTAAATCTCCAGGAGGACTGGCTTTCATTCCAAGTGGTTGATTTAAAGGTACCTTTCACTGAACTGAATCTCTTTTTTTAAAACATGCAGTTTAAAAGTGGGAACCATCAGTTCAGTAAGCACTGACTATATCGAGAGCTATGATGGAACCAATAAAAACATAGCTGCTTGTGCAGTGGACACAATGACATGCCTTCACATCCCTGTGATTCTGTAGTGGAATCACCTGGGGTTTTGTTTGTTTGAGATCCAACTTGAAGGATGGGTAGCCCTATCACTTTGGGATCCTTTTCAAATTCAGATTCTGATACTATAGGTCTGGGGACTCTGAAACTGATTTCCCAAGTGGCTTCTAGGAGATGTCAAGGCTGATGGTTCAACGGACCTACTTGGAGTTGCCAGGTTTTAGTTAGGACTTTGCCTCAAATTAAGTTTCAGTCACTGCTGGCTGTTCATAGACCTTTGAGCACCTGCCCAGGTGCATTTGGGGACTTGCTGTGGGAGCTGAATCAAAATGGAGCAAAGGCAGCTGCTCTTTTCAGCTAACACTTCAAAAGGCAGTCATTATTGCCTCTGGGAAATCAGGTCCTTGCATACAACATAGAGAGCCCAGATTTCTGGCAAGTACTGAATCTCACCTGCATCCTAATTCCAAATATTTCTAAGGAAACCTTGGTAAAAGCAAAACTGGTGCTTTGTACGTTTCACTTTCCCTCCTCTCTCAATTATTTCCCACTGGCTTATATGTGAAACACCCTTTCTCTGATGATTAGGATTTGATTACTGAAGAGTTAAAATTCTATGTTTGCCCTATCAACAGAAACAAGTCCAAAACTCCATTTTTAAAAATGCAAACTTTTGGATATTGTTATAAAAGTGTTCAGGATGGCACGGAGAGAGGCTCCTGCATCCCACTGGGATCTGTTTTTGGACTGAAGGCCATTCTCTGCCAGAGCAGCACACACTTGGCAGGGGCTTGAGACAAGGTGTGGGAGGAGGTGGAGTCTCAGGAGTCCTGCTATGGGTGAGACTAGAACTTGGTACTGGCTGACCTAGCAACTACATGGCAGTGACCCACTAGTGTAGAGTAACACTGTCCCCCACCCAAGCTCTTCACACCTTTTTGTGATGTGCCATCACAGCTCATTTTTAACCCCCTCAATCAGCATACCAAGCACGGGTCGCCACTTAATGCCTATAGGCTTTCCAGGATTACTCACATTATGCCTAGAGGACCAAGAGATCTGGGCAAGTGAAGCAGAAACTGCTTTAAGCCAGCTCCTGTTCTTCCTGTCCTCCAGTCTGCTCTCCTGTGAATGCCCACATCCTCATTAAGAAGGGGTGTGGGTTTTAGCATGCGAGCTGTTTATCCACTGCGGGGGCTGTGGGTGGTGCTATCAGGGTGTTTCAGCAACCACCATCCTCTTCGTTGCATAGATCACTCACCCAGTAAGTTTTGGGGACACCTGACATTTTGCCAGCACATTTGTGGGCACCATGGAAAACAACTCTTTCAGGTCCTGCCCTGAATCCGAAAAGGCCAATCCCACAGGCACCTGGGATTTCCGCCATAGCATCTTCCTCCTGCTGCCATCCATGGAGGCACATTCAATGCTGGAACCACGCTTCCTATCATCTAGAGAACCCAGGTCCACGAAGCACATGACTGCAGTAGGTGGGTGGAGCACCACAGACACTGGGCGGTAAAGATTTTCACTGAGCAAGACAATAGGATACTGGGCTTTTAAGGAACCTACACTGATAAGCGGCTGTTCACTGTCAATCCAATATACGTTTCCACTCAGCCAGTCCACAGCAAGGTCAACCACAGTCCCCTTCACAGAAGTGATTTTCCTCCACGCAAGTGTGCCAGGATCTTTAAGCCTCAGCAGCCTGATATCACCATGATTCAACTCTGAGAGATAGAGAGTTTTTTCCTGGACGATATAATCCATTGATGCAAGCTGTTCCACATTGGTAAAAGGAAGCATTCTATGTTCTGGTAAAGTTCCTTGTCCTGGGAAAGCTTTTAGATTTTTCAGATAGACCTATGGGGGGAAAAAAAATTTAGGACGGTAGAACTGAATTGGTCTAGTCTGACTCTTCATTGATTTTGCATTAACATTAGGATTCCTAAGTTTCAGATTTTCAGATATTCTACCTTCTGAAAGCAGAGAGAAGTTCTTTTGCTCCCTTCCTAGAGCTTCAAGGACTGAAACTTCCTAGAATCTATGTGTTTTGAAGATTTGTACATCTCTTGAATGTCTTCCTCTTTAAATGAGATTCTACTAGTGAATTTCCAAAACCAATCTTCCACCCCAAAATTTCTTTTTTAAAATACCAAAGTTGACAAGTCCTCTGGATGGTAGAGGTTAGGGGTGACTTGTTTGTTATGACTATCTACTCCTATAATAATTTTTTTTTTGTATCAGTGATTGAACTCAGGGGCATTCGACTACTGAACCACATCCCCAGGCCAATTTTGAATTTTGTTTAGAGACAGTGTCTCAAAGAATTGCTTAGTGCCTTGCTTTTGCTGAGGCTGGCTTTGAACTCAGATCCTCCTGTCTCAGCCTCTTGAGCCACTGGGATTACAGGCAGGCACCACCACCAGGCTCTCCTCCTGTAACTTAAAACAAGTTTCTTCATTAGATGAGCTTCCTCTCCAGGTTAGAACCTGCTGAGCTGCTTGTATGTAGAGTGTCTCTGCATCATCAACTAGGTCCTTGGACAACTAAGCAAAGGTAAGCCCACTCTCAGATCTCTACCCTCACTGTGTTCTGGTATACTAAGAACTTCTTCAGGGAATTTTAAGTAGGCATGGTTTTCATTCAAGTATTTTGGAATACCTTATTTTGGTCATGATGGCAAGCAGCACATACCGAGTACTGAAATTTAAGTTGTAGTTGAAGAATATTCCAAGGGAAAGGGCCCCTCCCATTGACACCTGTATGTGGAGAATTCAAACACCCACAGTCTGAAACAGTCTGTTTCAGATATGTAAGGAAAAGCTTGGGAACAGTACCTGCATGATAACTGTGGGTAGTACAAGAAACACAAACGCAGACTCCTTGAGTGGGACACAGGTGGTTCCATCATCTGCAAGCAGGAGCCCCACTGGACAATGACAGCTCCCCTTGGATCGTGGGCTCAGAAGGCACAAGTGAGAACATCCAGTGTCCAGACAAGGATTAGAAGACCTGGGCTGTAGCACCTCATGCATTATCTGGAAGAAAATAGCCAGTTGCTGTTATGTATTACTGAATTCTTAAAAACAACGTGAGTAAATTCTTCTTTCACTTGTTTATTTATTTTTATAAATAAATATTTATCTACTTATTTTAAATAAATAATTTTTTTCCTAGCCTGGGAAAATAAATCTAGGTTCATGGATGCTAAGTACACACTCTACCACCGAGGTACACTCCAATCCCTAGTTTTTAAATTTTTTTTTAGTTGTAGATGGACACAATACCTTAATTTATTTATTTTATGTGGTGCTGAGACTTGAGCCCAGTGCCTCACACATGCTAGGCAAGCACTTTGCCACTGAGCTACAGTCCCAGCCCCTAAATTTTGCTTTTTAATCATTATAGATGTATGTCACTGTTTGGTATTTAGGCAGCTCATGTAACTCATACGTACAGCCTTTCTGGGGAGAACTAGGGGAATAACTTAAAGAGCATACTATAAACCTTGAGTCCATAGGGCTGTCCAGAACGCTTGATGAGGACAGCCCTGTTCTTGCCTGTCATCTTCTGCACTCGCTGCACTGTTCTTGTCTTCATCTCGGACCAGAAGACTTCATCTTCAAACACAGCAACTGAAAAGGGGTTCTTGATTTGTGTTAGCTGCAACATCTAAAATGGTGAAGGTGACTTTTCTAGGGTGAGTTTTACATACGAGACACATGACATTTCAAACAAGCCTAATGTCAAAAGGACACTTACACTAATGCCAGTACCATCTAGGTTGGCAGAGCCAATACAGTGAAATTTGTCATCGGACCAGAATATCTTCCAACTTAACTGGTCGAGGGCTATGCTAGTTGGCCGTCCAAGACCTTGACTGATGAGTATTTTCCTGTCACTGCCATCCATTCCGGCTTGCTCTATTTGAGGTTCTTCTCCAATTTCGGACCAGTACATTAATCTGTGCAAATAAAAGTCAACTTTAAGATAATGTATTGCCTTGCCTTATAGAATATAAGGTCAATGCATTCCTTAAAACACTGTTTTACAGCTCAGTTATTTTTTCCTTCAGCGTTAATTGGGTCCAAGTGCACTTGTGAAATATTAAAGTACACTTTTCCTTGACATTTCATGGTGATTGTTTAGACATCATTAGAGGGTATAGTATCTATCACAACAGTGATACATGAATTCTGAGAGTACATTAGTGCCTAGCCTGGAAATATCCAGGGAACCTGCCAATCTTTCCTTGGCTAAAAAGTAGGATAGTTTCATGGGCATATGCATGTCTTAGACTTCATTCTTAACCATAGGCTATTAGATGCATTGAAAACTACTGCCCATTTCTGGAGGACCATGTTGATAGATTCCTGGTTAAAAGTATTAAAAAGGTAAGAAGGAAGAGAGAGGGTACCCAATCTGGGTTACCTTTGGATCTTATTTCTTGTATCTTTTTCTTATATTTGCTATCCATAAGGCCTCCCAGTGAGGATATGGGAATGTTAACTTTAACTTCTTTGCTTTTGCAGAAGGAAAAAAGATTCTAGATGGAATAAACCAAGCTTGCCAAAAACTCATATTATTGTAAATTTCACATTTTTCTTAGGTTCCACACTTACTCATAATTTTAAAGTCATAAAGGTCCAGAGGTATATATGTCTATTTGAGCAGAAAAAAATATAGGTGAGCCACTGAGCAAACAATACTTTTATCTCATTTTACTGAAATTAGATCTTTTTCCAGAGTTTCTAAGATTACTTTTGTATAGCTGACCCATATCACTATAGATCTAAAGTTTAGTAAGTTTTCCATTCATTCTGTGATAGGGAACATAAACAACCTAGAACTAAGGAGGAATAACCAATTTCTAGGTCTTGACCAGTCATTCTGACACCTGGACTCACCCATTTAGGGGATCCAATGCCAAAGATTGGGGCTGAGTCAAGTCATCATCCAGGACAATTGTATACTCAGATTTCCCTCTCCAAATGGCAGTCAACTGAATGGCTAAAATCTGACCAGCTGTCCCATCAGTCCAGTAGAGATTCCTCCCAATCCAATCGACCATTAGACAGTTTGACTTTATACCTGAAGAGAAGAAATAATTTAACATGAGTACACTGTTGAGTGGTAACTTTTACTAGGTTTGAGTTCAAGGGTTCTGGTATTGTACACCATGTTAATTAATTTTCCATCTCCTATATGCATCTCCAATGCAGCAAATCTTTAAAATTCTCCCCCCTCCTATAGTAGATGACCATTAGAGATAATGGTCACCAGCTGATATTTTTACAGATCCTCATGACTACTGAGAACACCATGCACCTTTCCATTTCCTACCAACTAGCAAGCCTTGGCCTCTTTTAGCAAAAGAAATATGATCAAACTCATGTTTTGAATGTAAACAGCCACTCGTTTTATTTTTTATGCAATGTGTATTTGATAAGCATGGAATGGAAGCCTTAAAGGGTGCAATACCTTTTACCACGGTCCCTTTCTTTTTAGTGTCCATACTTATCCACTTTATACTTTCTGCATTGAGATCTGCCCAGAAGACTTTTTGATCCACTAAATCATAGTCAACAGAGAAAATAATCAGGTTCTTGTCTGTGGTTGCAAGAATATCTTCTTTCAAGCTTCTCAGTCCATAGAGGAATAGGTTAAACTGAATTGCAACAAGCAGGACTGGTTCAGCACCTGTCAAATAAGAATTGCTTTCAACAGTCATAAAGGAATTTGAACAGTAAAAGCCAGCACTGACTAATGAATTAAAGGACAAAGTAGTCTCTTGCCTTCTCACTGACAGGGCTAAGATGCCAACAAGATGAGTAGTTCTTCATGATGTAATGGTTAGAATAATAACCATAGTTAAAGATACGTAGAAATTTTTTTTCCATTTTAATTCTCTTCTAACTAAGTATTTGGGAGCAGGCAGACCAGAAAAAAATGCTCGACTGTACAGGTAAGGTTGAGCCATGGTTACAAATGCCAGAATTATGGTTCTGTTACAGTGACATCTTATTAGCAGGTAGTTTCAGATGAATTCAGTGTGAAATGCAAGGTTTGAAGGGATAACTGTGGGGAGGTTCTTGGCTCTTTTTTTGAAGAAAAACAAGCAGGAGCATTTAGGATATAAGAAAGACAGATTTACATTGGGATTCCTGGAAGATTTAGGAACTCAAAGCTCACAATCCAGGGCTCTGAAAATATGTGCAGCTCCAGTGTACCTGTCGCTTTGCAGGTATGGCCATCAGGCTCCAGCAAGTAGCCAGGACGACAGGTACAGATGTAGGAGCCCTGGGTATTGACACAGGTCTGACTACAAGGCCTACTACCCGACTCCTGGCACTCATTCACATCCTGGCAGATCCGACCATGGCTCTCCAGCTGAAAGCCTTGCTCACAAGCACATATCTGAAAGAGACAAGAAGACATTAAAAATTTCTGAAGACAGAACAACATTGACAAAATGGCATCAACCTTGGAATGAAATGTGTACGGGGCTGTGTTGAATTCTGACAACTCAAACTGTTCTAAGAACCAACTTTATATTTAATATAGTCAATTCTCTTTGCCTTATCAACCATGCCACACCCCTTATACCCTTTTTACCATCATGGGTCCAAGTTCAGCCCAGGACACCCAGAGCCTAAGCAGGATCACTGCGGGGAGAGGCATGCAGACTTATCTAGCTGGCTGTCTACCAACAAAGATGCCAGTACAACCCGATACCAGAACAGTTTTTCCCCGACTTGTCCATTAGAATCAAGTTCACTGTGTTCTGCCAACCAACAATACTAACTAGAGCCCAGACAGTTCACCATTTAAGGGCAGGTCAGATTCCAAATACTCACATGGATGCAACTGTTTAGAAGCAGGTAGACAATTTCCTGCAGCATGAGGGGACTGTTTGGCTCTTAGGACAATCCACAACAGTTCTCACTTAGCCCTCCATGTCATTTAGAGCTCAGATGGTCATAGTTTCTACAAGCTGAGTGGCAAGGTTCCAGGAGATTCGAGATAGGAAAGGAGCTAAAAAAAAGTCTCACCGGGAGCCAGAAGGCTCAGGCAGATCAGTGGATGGTCAAGACAGCTCTGCTATGTAAGACTTAAGAGGTCAAGGAGCAGTCAGGGACAACCTGAACGAGACCACTGCCTACTTTCCCTAGACCAAGTTTATAGCTGCTAAAGAACAGAAGCAACTCACAGGCCCGGCTGGGGACGGGTAGCAGGTGTGGGAGCACTGTCCTGGGCTGCAGGCTGCCAGCAAGCACGCTCCACCTTCATCAGAGCCGTCAGAACAGTCTTCCTTCCCATCACACACCTCGCTGAGGCTCAGGCAGGCATCGGTGCCGCACCGGAACTTAGAACCCAGGCACTTCTGAGGGGGGCCTGCAAGGGATGGCTTCTTACTTAAGAGTTGTTTTCTGGCCCCCAGGGATCCCTCCCTCAGCATGGTCTCCCTGTGTATAATCAAGATGCCTCCGTTTGAGGAACAGATTTCTGGTTCTGTAGCATGTGCTTGTGAGCTGGTTGCTCATTCCCACAGTTAGCCACCAGCGAGGGGAGCCCTTGAAAGCCAATGACCTCTGCACCCCTGTCCCGCCCACATGGAGGGCTCCCTTTACTTACATCCAGCCTCGTCACTGCCGTCCCTGCAGTCACTGTGCCCGTCACAGTGCCAGGAGTCAGGCACACACTGGTCTCTACTGGCACAGCTCCACTGGGTCGGGCCACACTGAAGCACCTCAGGGTCACAGTCCTGAGGAGACAGCGATGTAGTCAGCAGCTCCGGCATCCAGAGCCCAGAAAGGGAGCTTGGGGGAAGGAGGCTTGGGTTAGGAGACTGCTCTCAAGCCTGCACTTTAAGGAGGCCAGATGGAGTCCAAAATCTCAGAAGTGACATGAATTATGAGAAAGTCTTTCTGTAGCTGGAGTTTAGGATATCAAGTAGTGGGAAGCAACGTCTAATTTTTGACACACAGACCGATTGGGAAGCCTTCATTTAATTTAAGAAACAGCAAAGGAATTGTTCTAGAAACACTGATGCAGAATTCTGCCTGCCCCGGGTAACACATACCCCAGCAAATTAACACTGAGCATATTTTGCACCTACACTGACTTGGGTACTCGAAGGGAGAGGGACATCTATGCACTTGCTAGTCCCTGGAGCCTTTAGATACATTCTCAGCCCCTCTGGCAGGACAAGATGTATCCTAAATCCACAGTTTCTGATGAGGAAATCGAACACTTAGCAATAAGTCCTTGTTGAGGTCACATGCAAGCAGTAGAATTTGAGTCCAAGCTGCATCTATACCATGCTGGAGCTTTAGTAAAATTCATAGTGACAATTAAGTAGAGCTAGTGACAGGGTTGTTCAGTCCTTCAGACCACATATCTAGGTAGGACATTTATGTCATGGTTATCACATGCTACCACTTGCAAATCTCCTACAACACAAATATGCCTCTTGAAAGCATGAATTTCAACAGCCTCCTGTTAACATTTGGGACACTTTGATGTAGCTAGGAGTGGCTTTCTGGGGAGTGGTTATGGTGACTTCTTTGGTCTTGCATTTTCCCAAATTTTCCACAGAAATCATGTACTATGCTGTGATTAGAAATCCACAGTTGGCCCTCCGTATCTATGGGTTCTTTGTCCATGGATTCCACTAACCCAGACCCAAAATATTTGCAAAAGAAATAGTGTTTGTACTAAATATATACATTTTTCCTTGATATTATTCCTTACACAATAAACTATAACAACTATTTATATAACATTTAACTTTGCATTAGGTATTATAATTAATCTAGAAATGATCTAAAGAATCTTGCAGGATGTGCTCAGGTTATAAGCAAATACTATACCATTTTATATAAGGAACTTGAGCCTCTGTGAATATTTGAATGTCTATGAGGCGGTCTTGGAGCCAATCCCCCCACAGATTCTGATGGGTGACTAAACTCCCCTTTTCCTGAAAGAAGAGTGTCCTACCTTCTCATCACTTCCATCTTTGCAATCCAGGTCATGGTCACATATCCACTCTGCCAGCACACATTCTCCACTCCTCCTGCACTTCACCTCCCCTGGTGGGCACCGCAGGGGCCAGGCAACAGGACAGTCTTCTTCATCTGAGTGGTCCAGGCAGTCTCGGTTCCCATCACAATGCAGAGAGAAAGTGATGCACTGGCCATTCTCACATCTAAATTCAGATGGGCTGCATTTCTCATGAACTGAAAAAATAAAAGCTTTAGGTGAGAACTAAACCACATATGAAGCAATTCAATGACAAATAAAATGGCTAGAAGGTCCCTCAGTTTAGTGCTAACACTTCATTTTAGGAACTAGCCCAAGCAAGTGTTAGAGCAGGAAGGTGGTTCTAGTCCAAAGTTGGGTCAGAAAGGGCCTAATAAGGAGCTCAAGCCCCAACCAGAAGATACCCTGAAAATCTGCTATTTGTCCTAGAAATCAAGGGCTGAGGGACAGGGGTGGGAGGATGTGTAGGACACTGGGATAGGCAGAGAGTAAGGACACCTCTCTGGGTCCTTTATTTATCTATCAAAAAAAAAAAAAACCTTCCACAACATTCAAAATATTCTATAATTTACATTCTTAAACTCAATACGTATACATAGATGTTACTTGATAAACATCTAAGAGAAAGAATCAAGCCTAGGAAAAACTATAATAGCTGTTAAAAAGTAAATCATACCTTGAGTATGATTTACCTTCCTTCCTGTATCTCGTACCTCCTGATATTGTCACGGATCCAAATGCAGTCATAGCCTCTGGCTATGCAGTCACCTCCACATTCAAATCTATCATGGTACCTGTTATGGTTGGGATCTGGAACTTCGTCTGAAAAGTTCACGTATTGGAAGCATAACAAGGTGCAGAGATGGAGCTTTCAGAAATAATTAGGTCTCTGACCTCTTCAGTGGAATAATTAATTTGTAGATAATTCACTGATAGCTGAATGGACTACTGGGTGATGACTAAAGGTGGGTGGGGTGTGGTTAGAGGTGTGACCTGGCCCCTTCCTCTTTCTCTCTCTGCCTCCTGACTGCCACAAGCTGAGCAGCTTTTCTCCACCACATCCTTCTGCCATGAGGTTCTGCCGTACCTCATGCTCAGAGCAATGGAGCCAGCCAACCATGTACTGAGATCTCTGAAATCATGAGCCCAAAATAAACATTTCTTCTCTAAGTTGTTCTTTGTCCAGTAGCTTGGTCACAAGGACAGAAGGCTGACTAACATAGTAGCTTACCCAGCTTCCCTCCTCCCACTTAGATTCTCCCAATTTTCTCTTCTACACGATCCCACAAGGCGGAAGCTGAGACCAAAATTTAAATCTTCAAGGAGGCAGAGTCTAACTCAACATAAAGGAACTTTGGAGCATAGATGGATTTCCCACTATATGGTCTTGTAATAGAGGGGAGCATTGGGGCTGATCTTTAAGATCCCTCTACCTCAAGACCTTTTATCTTAGTCTGTTACATCTGTAGAAAAGAGAGTCAATGATCCTCATTTTTGGATTCAGTATTTGCACATTCAACTACTTGCTTTCTTTGTAACCTCAGGTCAGTACTTCCATACTCTCATGTCATCTGCAGATACACGCATAGTGGCAAGAAATTTGAGTCACTCAATGTGCAAGTTCCCAGCAGAGGTCAAATAGACGCACTGGGGCATTCTTATGTTGGCTCTTAAACTATAAGTGTACTTTTTGCAGTCTATTTAGTCTCATTTTGGTGATTTTTCTATTGAATGGCCTCCTAGCACAGGGCTGAAATGCTGTCTAATGTTCCTGAGCACAACATAGCTGTGACTTGCTTTAAGGAGAAATACCTGTATTAGGTAAGCTGTGTTAAGGGCTGAATGGCAGTGTTGTGAGCTCAGTGCTGATGAATCAACAACAGATATCATGACACCTTTCAACAGAAATACATATGCAAAGAGGCTAAGTATCAGTCAGTTGATAAAAACATTGTGACCAGAGGCTCTATAGGTACCCAACCTGGCATTACTTCCAGGAATGAGGATGGTTCCATATCTGCTCATTTAGAACCTACCTACTATGAAAAAGCAGGAGCAACTCTAATACTGTTTAAAATACTTTCAGGAAGCCCCTTGAAACCTACCACATCCTTGTTCATCTCTCTTGTCAGAACAGTCTGGGTTTCCATCACATAGCCAGCTCTTAGGGATGCAACGAGTCTTGTTGTCACAGCGCAGAGAACACTCTTCGACAGGCTTCCAGCAGCTGAGCTCATCAGACCCATCCAAGCAGTGCTGAGCCCCATCGCAGTGGTATTTCTCCTCTATGCACCTTCTTCCATCCAGACACTGGAAGACTCCTTAAATGGAAAATGCCAGAGTAGCACAGTCAGACAGAAGGTCCAAACTGAGATGAATTCACTCTCATTCTGGAATCTGAGGTGCAAACAGACTTCATCTTGTTTAATCTGAGTTCTAATATCTAATTGATTCATAACGTGCTCAGGTCAACTAAACCAGCGAGCTAAGCTAGGTCATTTAACTAAAGCCTCGTGTTTGGTTACTCTGATGACTTGTAAGACCACCTCTGTTAAAAGTGGGCCATTTAGGTCAGATTGGAACACTTAGAAAATTTGAAGCAGCAAGGAAGTAATAGTCTAGCACGTGGCTTAAATGTGGTAAAATGGGCACTCACAGAATCAGAATCCTGACAGGCTGTGGCTTTCATCTATGCAAATCTGCCTAGGGAAAGTCAGCATGACTCTGGTCAAGTCAACACTCTGACAATTCATGGCACGCTCAAAGCCAACTCAGAGTACCTGGCACAAAACACTGAGGACAGGAGAGGGTGACAGACCTGGTTTGTGGCAGAGCTGGGAGCAGTTCTCTTCATCGGAGCCATCCTGACAGTCACGCTGGCCGTCACAGAGGGACTCCCGAGAAATACATTCCTTCCCATCCCGACAGGGAACAGAGGACCGGGTGCATAGTAGAGGTGGTGGAGGAGGAAGAGTAGGAGGGACCATTGTGGCTCCTTCAATCTCAGGATCTAGAGCAAACCACTGCTTCAGCAAGTCAGGCTGGTATGGTTCAGCAATTGGGGCATGCTCCTATTGTCCCCCTCTTCCAGAAAGACATGTCATGGCTGAGTACCAACATTTTTCTACTTCATAAGAATAAAAAGTGAAACTGCCTCGAATTTACATCCTTAGATTAAGAGTGGTACGTTAGATCATTATCTACTGGCTTTAAATTTGGGCAAATTGTTTTCTTCTTGCCAGTCTAAAAACTTTAACCTTAATTTTTTTCACTATCTGCTACTCTATTCCAGTCTGAGGAATAAAAAGTACAGTTATGTGTAGTATGATTGACATTTCAGTCAACAACAGTCTCACTTATGACAATAATCTCATAAGATTAAAATGAAGCTGAAAAGTTCCTAGCACTCAGTGATGTCACTAACATCATATAAAGTTGAGGCTGTTCTCATGTCAAGCACAACGAATTACTCATGTGTTTGTAACGATACTGGTGTTTAAAAAAAAAAATCTACCATGCTGCCAGTCATATAAAAGTCTAGCCCAGCTGGGCACTGTGGTCCATGCCTGAAATCCCAGTGGCCCTGGAGGCTGAGGCAGGAGGATGGCAAGTTCAAAGCCCAGCCTCAGCAATTAGTGAGGCCCTAAGCATCTTAGTGATACCCTGTCTCTAAATAAAAAAGGGCTGTGGATGTGGGCTCATTGGTTAAGTGCCTTGGGTTAAAAAAAAACAAAGTCTAGCACATACAAATACGTACAGTAGGTGTATATGGTCTATTCCATCTGGGCTTGTGGGCTTGTGTAGGTACGTTATATGATGTTAATATAGTGACGACATCACTAACATTACACATTCTCAGAAGATATCCCTATCATTAAGTGAGGCATAACTGTCCTTCTGCTTTCCTGCTATAGCATCCTGTGGTCTTGAACAAGGGCCAGCATATAATGGGTCCTCATTTGCTGAAAAGCATTAATTACAATCCTAAAAGTTATCATTAGTGCTCTTCAGCAACCATTGTAGCAACTGAACAGATTTGTTAGAATAATAAAGATTGGATTTGTTACAGAAAATCAACTTTACTGGCACACTTCACCACCTAAGAAATCTGTCCCTATGCCTAATGCTTCTAACTCTTAAAATCAGGCATAACCAACCAGTGAGTCAAAAAGTAAGGCAGTTCAGTGGCTGGGGTTGTGGCTTGATGGTAGAGCGCTTGCCTAGCATGTGTGAGGTACTGGGTTCAATTCTGAGCACCGCAAATAAATAAATGAATAAAATAAAGGTCCATCAACATCTTTAAAAAAAGAAAAAGTAAGGCAGTTTGGACAGAGGAGGGGAATGGGAGGACAGAATGAGATCGGGTATATAGAAGGAATGCGTTTGTCCTTTGTGTTTCCACTTCAAGACATCCAGCTACATCTGCTAACAATGACAATGACGCCTGTGATATGAATTTCCTCTTTTCCTGCCTTGTGATTCAAGATCAGATTTTTGTGTGTGTGTGGCGGGAAGGGGCGGGGGCTCTGTGCCAACAACATTTTTCAAAAGAAAAAGAAAGGAAAGCAACTTTAAGCAGATTCATTCAAATAACCCTGACACAACTTCAATAAAAGCAAGAGCACTGTTTTTCCTGGTACCAGTTGAGCATGCCAAATCCAAAAAATCTGAAATCCAAAATGTTTCAAAATCTACAACCCTGTAAGTGCCAACACGATGTCACAAGTAGAAAATTCTCTACCTGTCCTCATGGGACAGGTCATAGTCATAATGCAGGAGCACTAAACATAATTTATAAAATTATCTTCAGGCTATGTGCATAAGATGTATATAAAGTTAACTGGATTTTGTGTTTAGACTTGGGTACCTTCCCCAAAATATTAGTTATATGCAAACATTACAAAACTCAAAAAAAAATTCAAAATCTGAAACGTGTCTCAAGTATTTCAGACAAGGGAAACTCAACTTGCATCCACAACCTTAAAGGAGTGTCACAGAGGGTCCCCTTTGAGATACTACTTAGCCAGGCATGGTGGCACACCCCTGTAATCCCAGCAGCTCTGGAAGCTGAGGCAGGAGGATTGCCAGTTTAAAGCCAGCCTCAGCAACCTAGCAAGGTCCTAAGCAACTTAGTGAGATACTGTGTCAAAATAAAAAAAATAAAAATAAAAAAAAAGGGCTGGGGATGTGACTCAGTGATTAAGGGTGCCTGGTTCAGTTCCATGGAGGGAAAGAATGGTTTCTTTGATAAATAAGTTTGGGAAACTGGTTTAGAGCAAATTAAATGTGTTGTTTTTTTTTAAAGTACCAAAAAGGCTTGAATATGCTGATGTGCAAGATGACTTCCAAAAGGGGTGATGGCCTGCACCCTTCTTTGAATATTGCTAAGAGACTTATGTCATTAAGGAACTTGAAGGAATGGGTTGGATTCTTGTGTTTCCAACACACAGAGACCTTAGGGAGACAGCCTGCTGAACTGTGGCTGGAGACAACTGCCCGTGCACATGTACAAGCACCCAGGATCGGATCCTAGAAAAGCACAACAACGGGAAGGGTCCAGTGAAGCGGAGTCAAAGAATAACCAGACCAAAGAAGGACTCACCCGGCACCTCCTGGTTCTCTGCCAAGATGATCATTTTCTTTACGTATGATTCCTTCAGCACTGAGAAGGGCTCCAGCGTCTTCCTGTTCCACAGCACAAGAGCTGCCTGGTCCACCGTCACCAGGTAGGGCTCATGGGCCGCGATGAGCCCATCACTCCAGGACTTGTTCAAAGAGTACGTTCTATTTTTTAGGAGACTCAGACTTTGCAACCCTAAGGAAGAGCCAAGGTCTTAGAAGCGGATGCTGAACAAGTGATCTGTCACCACAGAATGCTTGGGTGAGGTGCACATGTGCTGTCAGATTGAGGTTCAAAAACCCCAAATATAAAGAATCACATACTCTTCCTATCACATTTTCTAGATTTTAATTTTATATGTAAAGATAGCCTAATGAGGTGCTTTAAGCTCCTGGAAAGCGAGGGGCTTTGTCCTACCATGAGGGAACGTCAGATGTGACTTTGCTGCTTCCATGTATACTAAAAACTCCTGGCCATCAGCATGTAGCTGACCTCACGGACAGACTCCGGGGGAAGAAAATGAGCAAACTCAGCTACACAGATATAACCTGTACTTGTTTCCAAGTTACAGCTGCAACCCTTGGCCCTCATTGGCAATGGGACTTTGGTTTCATTACTTCTACTTAATGAAGTAGAAGTGAATCCTGGACACAACAAACAGCTATTCAAAGTATATTTTAAAAGCTACGAAGAGTATATTTTAAAAGTTATTAAGTATGTCATTTCTGAGGTTTTCCATCTTCTAAATCCCCAAACTACACTTTTATTTATTTTATTTATTTATTATTTGGGGGGGGGGGATTATTTTATTTATTTATTTATTTTTTTTTTATTATTACTTGTTCAAAACATTACAAAGCTCTTGACATATCATATTTCATACATTTGATTCAAGTGGGTTATGAACTCCCATTTTTACCCCGTATACAGATTGCAGAATCACATCGGTTACACATCCACTTTTTTACATACTGCCATACTAGTGTCTGTTGTATTCTGCTGTCTTTCCTATCCTCTACTATCCCCCTCCCCCAAACTACACTTTTAGATCAGAGGCAAATTTGAGGTGACTATCCATGCTTTAACTGTCAAACTTCTATTCCCAGTTATTTCAAGAACTAGGTAGACACAGACAAATTCTGTGTCTACCTAGTTCTTGAAATAACTGGGATGGCTAGGAGAGATGACTTCAAGTGTTCTCCCCACAAAGAAACGATAAATGTTCCAGGTGACAGATGCACCCTGATTTGATCACTGCACATTGCATACATGTGTCAGAACGTCACACTGCACTCCATAAATATGTACAATTATTGTGTGTCAATTAAAAACAAAAAAGAATTTCCCCAGCACAGACAAAAAAAATTAATTAAAAAAATTGAAAACAAATGTGAAAGAATGACTAGAAGCATTATACTAAAGATAGGACTGTCTAGAGCTCACTGTCCCCTGGTGCTTCCTCACGTGCATTGGCAGTACAAGGGCTTACCTGACCCTTTGGTAGTCCAGAGAATGCTAGCGGAGCCCAGGTCTAAGGCCATCTGGGTGTCTGCTGTCCAGGTGCCTCTCCAGACCTCCTGTCTGATTTTGCCATCCAGGGTTAGACTCTGCAAGTGTTTCCCGCTTTCCACCCAATAGAGCACCCTCCTGGGCCAGTCGAGAAGCAGCTGCAGTATGATGCTGCTGGTGCTGTAGAGGGTATGTGTGTCGGCTCCAGGAATGCTGGTCTTCTGGATAGCACCTCTGTCGCAAGGCAGCCAGAACAGGTGCCCTGTTGATATGTCCACATTTGCTGAGCAGACTGAAGGAGGAAAAGGAACTCTATTATACAGGGCTTTCAACCTATTCAATGTGCTGACTCAAACTGTGGGTCAAGGAAAGAAAGGAGACAAGAGTTGGGGAAAGGATGTGAGAGTCCCTCACAAACTGACAGCTCTCATTTCCATGATGAGCCTTATCACACATGCTCTGGTTCCAGCACCTTGTCACATGAGCTCTGTAGATCCCTGTAGCCACCTGGCAAAGGAGGCACTCATTATATTCTTGTAGGTTTGATGTCCAAGTGGCAAAGCCTACATTTACATGCAGGTCTGCAACTTGAGATTCACATTCTTTCCTCCTCAGAGGTTAATATGAAAATCAGTCCACTGCATGTCAAGTCAACAGAACTGAAACTGCTAGGGGAAAGCAGAGATTGTGACACAGTGATTCCTACAGTGGTATGGAAGGTCACTGATGGAGTGCATGGACAATGAGGAAATTTACAACTAGAAGGCGCAGTTATGCTAGGGACCAAGTCTACAAAAGCCACAAACTGTCTGTTTTTAGACGTGAATAGCTGAGTTGGGCAGTAGCCTGCAAAGCACTCTCACTACTCCTACCCACACCCACCATAGTGTTATCCAACTGGGTCTCAGCTAGGTATGTCAGCAATACTGGGATGCCATTTAGCACACAGTGTGAGAGCAATATCAGGCTAGCAAGTCAGATAGGCTCATTCAAAACCCTGTTCCATTTTGGTGGTGTGCACCTGTAATCCCAATGATTCAGGAGGCTGAGACAGGAGGATTCCCAAATTTAAAGCCAGCCTCGACAAGTTAGTGAGGCCCTATCTTAAAATAAAAACATAAATAAATAAATAAAAGGACTACTAAGCTCAATGGTAATGGGTTCAATCCCTAGCACCAAAACCAAAAACATACTGTTCTATCACATGATGTCAGTTAACTTCTATGCCTTGGTTTCCTTAAATGTGTAATAGGGTGTTTTTGGTAGGTGTTATGATAATTAAGGTTAAAACAAATCAAATCGAAAGGTTAGAGTAGTGTCTGTCATTTTACAGGAGGTAACAAAGCTGATTTGCACAAGCTTACAATAGCCAATTATTAAATTTTAAAAAATCATTTAAGCTGATTATTCAATATTAACAATTAAATGAATTATACTGATTTATTGAAAGCAACAACTACTCATTATTTTCTAACTGTTCTCCTACAGTTCACTATTACAAGCTGAGTATGCAAATTTTATCCAAAATGCTTAGGACCAAATGTTTTGGATTTTGGAATATTTTCTTACAATGATGAGGTACTTTGGGGATGGGACCCTAGTCTCCAAACACACAATTCATTGATGTTTCATGTACGCCTTACACATGTAGCCTAAAAGGTAATTCTTATACAATATTTTTGGTGCATCTGAACTTTGACAACAACTCACCACAAATGTCAGGCATAGTAAAATCAAGAATCAATAAATGGGATGATATCAAACTAAAAACTTCTTCATAGCAAAGCAAATAAGAATATGAAGAGAGAGCCTACAGAACAGGAGAAAATATTTGCCACCTGCACCTCAGAGCATTAATCTCTAGGATATATAAAGAACTCAAAAAAGAACACCAAACAAACAAATAACTCTATCAATAAACAGGCAAAGGAAATGAACAGCCACTTCACAGAAGAAGAAATACGATTGGTCAACAAAAATTCAAATTAAAACTACACTGAGATTTCATCTCACTCCAATCATAATGGCAGGAGGTATCAAGAATACAAGTAACAATAAATGTTGGTGAGGATGTGGGGGATAAGGTGCACTCATACACTGCCGGTGGGGCTGCAAATTGGTGCAACCATACTGGAAAGTAGTATGGAGGTTCCTTAGAAAATGTGGAATGGAACCATCATTTTGACCCAGCTATCCCACTCCTCAGTTTAACCCAAAGGACTTAAAATCAGCATAATACAGTGACAGTCACATCAATGTTTATAGCAGTTCAATTCACGATGGCTAAGCTATGGAACCAACCTAGGTGCCCTTCAATAGGTGACTGGATAAAGAAAATGTGTACATATACACCATGGAACATTACTCAGCCAGAAAGAAGAATGAAATTATGGCACTTGCCAGTGAATGGAAAGGAACTGAATACTGTCATGCTAAGTGAAATAAGTCACTCCCCAAAAACCAAAGGCCAAATGTTCTAGTAGGTGGATGTTAACACACAATAAGGGGTGGGGAGGGAAGAATAAAAGATCATTGGATTAGACAAAGGGGAATGAAGGTAAACAAGAAAGGATGGGAACAGGAAAAACATGATGAATCAGAAATAACTTTCCTATGTTCATATATGAATACACAACCAGTAAAACTCCACATCATGCACAACCACAAGAATGAGATCCTAATTAGAATAAATTATACTCCACGTATGTATAATATGTCAAAATACCTTCCACTGTCATGTATATTTAAAAAGAATAAATTTAAAAAAATTTGTCAACAGACAGACCAGCCATGAAAGTTTCCACTTATTCCATTTTGTGAGAACTCAAAAACTTTCAAATTTTATCACATTCTGGATTTTAGATCTTTGGATTGGGGCCACTCAACTTGTATCTATTCTCTTGTATGTTTATGTCAATTGTACCCATATGGTGGAGATACTAAATAAAGGTTTGCTCACATATCTCTTCCCAACTCCACATTTAATAATGTGTCACATTGTAGCTTGAAATCTGCCATCGTGGGAGTATTTACATGGTAAAAATTGTAAATACTACAAACCAGGGCTTGACTGTTTTCCATTCCCTGGTCTACAAAACAAAATTAAAAAATTAAAAAAAAATAAAAACAATTGCCCTTGGGCCAAGTCGGCCTCCTTGGTTGGTTTTGTAGATACAAGTTTTAGTGGAATTTTGCTGATCATTCACACTCTGTCTATGACTACTTCAGTACTATAACAAGAGAGAGCCCATTAAACCTAAAATATGTACAATCTGGCCTTCTTACACAAAACGTTTGCCAGATCCTAGTCTAAATCTAAGAAAGTAACAAAATGTAAATGATTATAAGATTCATCTTGCATGTGTCATATCTATAGCCATTATACTTTAAATACCCCCCAAAATTAAGGAAACATTTTTCTAGTATTTGAAATTTATTATTCAATTCAGCAAAGAAGTCATTTATGTCACTGATGAACTAATTCCAAGTCTTTATCACTTCACTAAGGAAACAAAAGTATCAAACTCTAAGTTGAAACTACACTCCTTCAAAAATATCATTGACTAATCAGATAGTAGCAAGCATTTATTCAAAGATTATTAAAACTTAGTTAAATTGTAACTAACAGAATTGCTTTTGATCCAAGACTTTACCATAAAAAAGCATTCTGTGAAAATCAGTCATAATAACCACGGAAAAAGTTTACAATAAAGAAATCGTGTGTTTTTTAACATTTGTAGGTTGATATCCTTTACATCAGTAAGTTTTATTGTAAACATATGTAAGTATATATGTTCACTTGTCCTTGAAGAGCTGGTGGTTATCATTTTCAGCACACCCCTGGGTATCACAGGAAGAACTCCAATGTTAACCACCAGAGAAAAAGACCAACAGGCGAGGCATGAGGGTGGGCTACGGGGCAGAAGAGGGAAGCCAGAATGCAAAGAGCCGATAGGCTGCAGGTCATTCCTAGTACTGGGCCTTAGTGGGGGAGCATTTCCTGACTATTCCTCACATTGTCATAGGGAGGAACTTACACATCTGAGTTTTCCCCATAACCACGAAGTTACTCTGCCTGCAAAAGGAGAAATGACTTAAGGTTGATAAATTAGTAAGAACAGACTGGCCATCCTAGATGCAGATGCTGTCTTCCCTTTGTTGGGTTCTGTTGTATCCAGAGAATATTGACTTCTCTTCTGGAATTATAGACTCAAACTTGGCCCTCTGTAGATTCTGTTGAGAGCCCAATTATCAGGAATTTCTTTTGAGCCATGCTACACTACTTCATGTATGTGTGTGTGTGAGAGAGAGAGTGTGTGTGTGTGTGTTGTGTGTGTTGCTGGGAATTGGACCCAGCACACTGTGAATGGTAAGCAAGTGATCTGTCACTAAGCTATATTCCCTGGCTCCTATAGACAGGTACTGTATTTCTAAAACAGAATCTTCGAGCTTTTTTTTTTTTTTTTGGTACCAAGGGAGCTTCAGCCACTGAGCCACATCCCCAGGCCCCCATCCATTTTTTATTTTTAAATTTTGAAACAGGGTCTTATTAATATAGTTTGGATCTTGAATGTCACCCAAAGACTTGGTCTTGAGTTTGCGGTGCTATTGAGAGTTGGTGGAACCTTTAAGAGGTGGGGCCTAGTGAGAGGACTTTAGGTCAGTCACGGTGTGCCTGGATGTGAATCATGGATCCCCAGCCTCTTCATTTTGCTCTCTTTTGTTGCTTGGTCACAAGGAGAACAGTTTTTCTCCACCATGCACTCCCCACCATTGCCATCCCTCATCCCCACCAGAGGCCTAAAAGCAACAGATCTGCCTGAATGGGATCTCTAAATCCATGATCCAAAAAAAATCTTTCCTCTTTTCTTTATTTAATTTTTTTTTCTTTGTAAGTTGATTATCTCAGGTGTTGTTTACAGTAACAAAAGACTATTACAGACACAAGGACTCAGCACTTGACATGAGAAACACCTCAAACGAAATTGTTACTATCTTGTAAACCCTGAACATCACTGGGGAGCTGCTGCCAGTATTTGTGGTTACCCAACAGGGCTCTCTGGTAAGATATACTACCCCGAAGGATGACTCTAAGATATGTATTTCAATACAGCACCTTTTGCACTAAAGCCTGTCCTTAGCACTTGGCAGAGACCCAAGGGACAGATATTCAGAAATCTAGTTCTAATCACAGAACTCAAGTCGCAGTTCTCCCTTATAAAGTAGATGTTTACAGTTAATCTGAGTACACGGAACTTGGGGATGGGGTGTGGCATTTAGGAGTGTGGGAGGGGGAAGAAAATATATATACCATATTAAGAAAATATCTTGCTAGTTCACTCTTAGATCTGCATTGCAAATTACTTCTAAATTCATGTAAGAAAAATTTGCAATGCAAAAATTGAAGAATGAAAGGTCCATTTCTATCCTCCCTGATTTAAGGCCAGAAATGTAAAAATTTTAAAACCTTATTACTACAGCTCTAGGATTCCCTGAGTCATAGTAGCTTTCTGACAATCTGCACATAGCTCCTAAGAGCAAGAATAAATCAGATATAGTTAACACTTCAATAAGTAAAGAGTTGGTCTTCACCTTCTGGTGCTATTGAGAGGTGATAAAACTTTCAAGAAGTGGGGATTTTCCACTGGCATGAAGATTTATTTAAATCAGTACTTGATAAGATTTTTTTTTTTGGTCCTAGTTATTTGAGAAGCAAAAATAAAAGCAGAGAGGAAAACAAGATGCCCTCCCCTACTTACCAGTACGCCGTGTCCAGATCTCTAGCTTTTGTCCAGAATACCCAGTTGAGTAGACCAGATGTCCCTGAGCATTCGTCCAATAGATGAGGTTCCTTTTCCAGTCAATATCCAATAAATAGATGTTCCCAGAATGTTCTTCAACTAGAGTTCTCTCTATGGCAGATCCCATAGAGCCAACTTTCAACAAGTACAGACGTTTGCCAGAAGAAAACACAAGTTTTAACTCTATGAAAGAAAACGAGATTTGCTATTTGACCATTTGTCAGATGAGCCCAGGGTCTCTTCTGGAGCAGTGCCCCTAACTCAAGCTGAGGTACCGATGTCTGCTTCTGAAGCACACATCCAACATGTGTACCGTAACTTCTAGAGAAGAAGCTCATTTGGGCAAATGCCAGTGTTGCTCAGTGTGCCCAAGACACTGGGTCTTCTGTGGGAAAACTTGGAAAAATTGTGAGAATGAGAGCAGGAGTACTGCTCTGCTTCATTTAATGATCTCTCACTACTAAAGGATTTTAAACACTGTGTTACTCAGGTAGTTGAGTATAACAGTATATAAGTATATATATATATATATATATATATATGTATATATATATATATATGTATATATATATATATGTATGTATATATATAAGTATATATATATATAAGTATATATATATAAGTATATATATATAAGTATATATATATATAAATATATATATATATATATATATACTTATATATATATATATACTTATATATATATATGGCTTCAAATGAAATTCAGGCTAATGAGTTTGCCACTACAGCTTATTACACATGATGTCTTTCAGAGCTGTCCCTGTAACAGCATTTTTAAAACTTAGTTAGAATAAATAAATAAAATAAAACTCAGAACATAATTACATTTATGTAATTTATCCTTAAAACCTCAATATTCTATAGGAAAAAACAGAGTAAGTTGGATAGAGAAGTTCAATGGATTTTATGTCGCCTTTAATATTTTGAAGAGGAAACAGCAACCTAGAGAACTCATGTTGACGATATTTAAGTAAAACAATAATGCGGTAGAGACTACTTATAAACATGAGTCAGAATATAGAATGGTCATAAGATTATCAAGGATTTCTTAGATCACCTCTTTTGCAAGTTTTCATGTAAAGCTTGATTTAAAGTTTATCAAATCTAATTGTCCAACAACAGATGGAAAAATAAATGAAATATGATATGTACACACACTGGAATATCATCCAACTTTTAGAAAGAATGTACACTTGCTACACTGTGAATGAAACACTTATAGTAACTAGTGAAAGATGGCAGACCCAAAAGATAAATATACTGTAATTTCACTTAATGTGATACCTAAAATAGGCAAATTCATACAGTCAGAATACAGAATGGTAGTTGAAAGGAACTGTTAGGGAGAGGAGAATGGGGACATCTAGTGGGTTAAGGGTTTTCAGTTCAGGAAGATGAAATAGTTCTGGAGGTGGACGGTGGTGATGGTTGTATTTCATGCCACTTAGAAATGACTAAAATGCTAAGTTCTCTATTCTGTATATTTTTTAGCACAATCAAAAGGAAAAAATGAATCAAGTTGTTTTGATAAAAAAGTAGTCATCAAAGAAGGTTGTCAAGGACAAAAGCAACTGATTGAGAAATGGAAGCTACCTTATTTCCAGGCTACCATGGAGGATGCCTCCTTAAGCTGAGCCCATTTTACCCAATGTACTTACCACTACATGTGCCAGAAGGTGAAAGAAACATTCCTTCAGGACAAACACACTTATAGCCCTTGGGGTGGACAGGAGACAGAAGGCATAAGTGGCTGCAGGAGCCTGGAGCACAAGCTGGGTGTCTGCCTGCTATAAAACAGGAACCCGTGAGATGGTTTCAGATGTCCTTATCCACACTAGATCAAAACTTAATAAGGAAGAACAGTTAAGCCACTTTTGTCTTAAGAGGAATTCAATATACTAGTTACCTTCTAATTGGATGTGCTGACCTTTAAACTCCTCTGATCTCTTGATGGTCTTTCAGATAGTGACATCACTTATCTATCTTAGGCTGGGACCTTAGGCTTCCACCAGCAGCATCTCCTCCTTGGAGTCAAGGCAACATGACTGTCTGCCTTGCTTACTTCCAGACTCCCTGAGTGGCCTAGGCTCTACTTTGGTTAGCTTCTCAGATCCATTTAAGAAGCATTCTCTAAGTTGAGTTTTCCTATTATGAGGATACCAGGATTTGTTCAATTTTCTGTTTTATTCAAAGATCTGTGAGTACGCCATCCCAGCCCTCTGTGAACAACTTATTATCCTTTTTTCTACATTTCATGGCTTAAAAAATCTAGCTAATACTTTGGACAGGCACAAGACACATACTTGGACCGATTTCCCCAATAGATACTGGTGTTTGGTTCACCTTCCTTAGAAGTCCTATGTAAGGAGGTCTGGAAGGACACCCAGAACATTTCCCTGCCTCCAAGTACTGAGTTCCAACAACCACCATCTAGCACTATTGGGTGGTTTCACTCTTATGCATTCTGATTCCTCAGCATTTCTACAGCAAGCCATTTACTTACCCTTAGGCTGCTGGGACTTGTGGAGGACCAAGAAAGCAGATACAGAGGCATCCAGTAACAGCTCTCTCTCCTTTGGGCTGTAGGGTAACGTATGAAACAGCCGTGTCTTATTTGCCCAGAAGAAAGAGTTCTCAAAGACAGCCAGTCCTACTGGGTTTTCATCTTCCAGGAAGATCTCAGGAAAGGTGTACCTCCCGCTTCCGTCCACTTTCACTGTCTCTATGGACTGGAGGAAGCATTAGAATCTCATGAGAACGTGGTAGCATTACCAGTGCTGACAAAGTTAAGTGTCACCAGTTTTTTGGACACTGATTAAACATGTCTAGGTAACATCAGCTTCACAGAGAAGAGATCGTTGAAGGATTCATGGAGACTAATGCCAGTCAGCAGATTGGATTGCTTCTTGTACAAACTGGGGCCACAGATACAAACACTTCGGCCTCCAGTGAAATTTTTAACCCAGTTTCCAGAGAACTTCCAGTTCCCCAGGGATGCTGGAGAGGGGGTTCCACTTTGCCCCAAGCCACAGCTTACTGTCCAAACTGACACTGTACCAAACCCTTTCAACTCCACTGTGTGCTGCCTATTGAGTAGGGATCCTCTCTCTTTTCAGCAAGGGCCATGTGTGGGAAGCCATCCGTGAAATACATGAGGACCTTCTCTTGGCGTGGTAGCCCGGGGAGAGGTAGGCCTGGCATTAGGTGGCCCAATGCACGTGACCTTCCCTCCACTCTGCTAGGCAGGTTTCTCATAGTAACTCCGGGATGGGTGTAACCCATTAGGAGCTGAACAGCCTAACTTTAACCTTTTTTTGGAGAAGAACATTCCGTGGAAGGCCTTTGATGTCTCCCGATATAAATAAAGCAGGCGCAGGCTGCATTTTGCCAGAACCTCGATCTGTCTAATTGGCTTGCCCATCCTGCCCCTGCTTTTGAAACTACTTTCTGTGTTCTGTGTGGGTTTTTTTAGCCATTCTATTTTTTCCCTAGCTTTTATTTCTCAGCCAGCCCATTCCACTGAGGGGAACCCCATTTCCACCACCTGTGCAGGATGTGGGCAGGAGCCATGGGAGCAAAAAGAGGCACCAAAATTTTAATTTAACCAAAATCACAGGTAGGAAATAATAGGCCTAAAATTTGACTGGTCTTTTAGTTTGGCATTTCTAAGTATGAAACACAAGTAGCCCAGAACTGTATGCTTTCAAGGATGTAGTCAGCAATCCTAAAAGATCCTGTGTGCGGGCTACAACACAGAACAGGACCAGTGCTTCCAGAAAATTCCAATAGTGTTTGACTATAGAGTTGAAGAAAATCACCTCTCTCCCCCAAGCCAGGTTGATATAGTCTCTTCCACCCAAAGGTGCTGTGCATCTGGCTCTTCTCAGTTTTTGTGGCCAGAAGGTACTTCATAGAGTAGATGCAAACTTAAAGAGAATTTTGTACTTACCTGTGGAGTCAAACCAAGTTTCCATCAAAAGTTTACCTTTCTCTCTGGACCTAAGTGTGGTACCTTTTTGTGTTCACTGATCCAGTAGAGCCTGCCAGTCACATGGTCCAGCGTCAGTCCTAAAGGCTCCTCTGTGGTTAGGACAGTGAGCACCTTCCTGTCAGAGCCATCCATGCCTGCAGACTCAACAGCCCTCACGCCTGTCCCACCTCGATTCACCCAATACAAGTACCTAAGAACAGGGGTGCATGGTGTTAGGGCCCCTTCACTTGCACACATGTGTACTTAACTCTGAACAGCCTGGCTCGCATAGCTTTCTTGTACTGGTCTCTCATCATTATATTGCTGATGATCGCTAGAGATTTCTGCTCCTACACTCACTAGGCTTTGAAAACATTAGCTCCATAAACTTCAATTTAGGATTCAAAATTAAGAATTAGGGGGAGCCAATGAAATCCAAGTTGAAAAAGACTGACATGTTCCCTTATTAACTTAAATATCCTAAGTCATCAGTGATTTAGGATATACTTCCAAAGAAACACTACTTACTTCTTTTCAGGAAACACAACCAGCTGCTCTGGCACAAGATCCTTTTCCAAAATTTTGACATAGCCTCTGCCATCACTTAAGCCAGCACAGATGACCCTTGCAAAGCTGCTAGCCCAATACAACTGTCCTGTGGACCAGTCCAAGGAGATGCTATTCACCGCTGTGAGCTCTGGGGACAGAGGAGACAGCTTTATGTTCCTACATTCTCCACCCGTCTTACCTTGCAGAGACTTGGACACACATTACTACGTTTTCTGATTTTGAATTATACAGTGAGGCAAATAGATGGCAAGGATCAAGGGCCAGGGATGAGCCAAGGTGCTTCCAACATGCAGGGGTGGCAGGGAAGGAGGAGGACCAGAGCAGAAGCTTAACTAAGAAATCTGAGAGCCTGTAAGTGACCTGAGTTTAGGCAAAAGTTCTTGCACAAGTGTCAGGCAAGTTGTTACAAATGCTACCTCTGAATTGCCCCCAGACCATTTCTATATCCCTAGCATTACACCAAGCCCTCTTCACATGCATTGTCTAATTTAATTCCCAAACTTACCCAGTGAGGCAAGTAGTAGCACCCTCATCTTATGGAAAGCAATCAAAGGAGTTAAGAACTTGCCCAAGGTGACATACCTAGTGATGGGGCCCTGAGACTAACTGTGGCCTGAGGCTACATTCCAATTCATGTTGCAAGTTACATTCTAAGATGCTCCTATGGACTTAAACCATAGCAGCCTTATCTGAAACCAGACTATTATATAATATATGCTTCATGACAGGTGTCTCGCAGGTGGTGGTACAGATGGATACACATACTTCTTACACTAGGGGGTAGGGCTACAGTTTGGATCTGGGATGTCCCTCAAAGGCCCATGTGTTAAAGGCTTGGTCCCCAGCCTGTGGCACTGTTGGAAGGCAATGGAAACAGGTAAGAGGTGGGCACTAGTGGGAGGTTTAAGTCATTGGGGCATAACCTTGAGGGGATAGTGGGATGCTAGTCTTTTCTCATCTCCCTTTACTTCCTGGTACCATGAGGTAAATAGTTTCCCCCACCACCCACATACTCTCACTATATGATGAGTCACCTCAGATCCAAAAGCAATGGGACCAATTAACCATAGACTGAAATCTCCCAAAGTGGAAACCATAATAAGCCTTTCCTCTTTTTAAACTAATTATCTCAGGTATTTTGTTACAATAATGCAAAGTTAACTAACACAAGTAGCTTTAAGAAGTTAAGGCTCTTAATGCCAAAAAGTATACCTGGGGGCTGGAGCTGTAGCTCAGTGGCAGAGAGCTTGCCTCCTTTGTGTGAGGCACTGGGTTCAATCCTTAGCACCATATAAAAAAATAAACAAATAAAATAAAGGCATTCTGTCCATCTACAACTACAAAAAAATTTAAAAATGTATATATATACCTGGGTAAAGGGGAACAGAGTTTGGTTTCCCAAGGACAAACACATTTAGGACTTCATCTACCCAGAAATATGTGCTTCTCTCAAGGTCATATGCAATAGAAATGGGCCTTGATTTTATAGGAATCAGAGTCTCATAGTTGCCTGTTCTTCGATCCAGGAAACCAAGCTCTTGATCTCTTGCTATAAGAATTTTAATACCATCATCTGAAAACAAAAGACAATAGAGATGAAGCTTTTTGCCTCACACATTTCCCTTTAAAGATTTATCCCATCTCTCATGCCCCAAATCTACCTATTCCTAAACTCTGGACTAAGTATTTAGAGATCTAGTGGGTCACCTTGGTGCTCCCTCCCTCCTCTGAACTCTAATACATTGAAACTAACCTTGAGAACTTCACTGCCTTATTGGATTTCAGATTCAGTTCCTCTTCTCTCACCTTGTACCAGATTTGGCAGAAGTTCTGTCCAAGTCTGGTACATAGTAGTCAAATGTAATTTAGTGTTTTATCTCTAAAGAACAGGGCAAGTCAAGACTATGTGTTGGGTCTGTAGAATACTCCATAGTAGACTGTGGAGTAACCAAGTTAGTTAATACAATTGACACTCAGGTTGGGGAATGAATGGTATAATGGTAGCTCCTTTTGGGAAATAATGGAGTCATCTCTAGTACCAGACTTAAAAATGAATTCTCTATGTCACTTTCCCCTGCAATTACTGCTAAGAATAGCACAGGAGCTAGGCTTTGCTTCTGGTATTGAAACTCACCTGTAACTCGACATTCAGTCCCATTGTTCAGTTGGTAACCTTGAATACAGTCACAGGAGTAAGAGCCTGGTGTATTGTGACATAGCTGGCCACAAGGACTGAACACCATAGAGCATTCATCTATATCTGATGACAGAGGGTCATAAGTTAGAGGCAATCCAGGAACAAGCTCTGCAGTATTTTTGCCCTTTGGAGCCACTTTCCAGATGCTACCTGGTTGGGCATTTGGTGGAAATCATTGTTCCAGGCCCTAGAATAGTCCACGCTGGCCACCAATGATTTCCCACCTACATTAATACAATTTAGGAAATTTCAACATTGGGACCACAAACGTTTGACTACAGAATACTGTTATCCTAGCAATGTTCCTGAGGTACCATTTGAGAATGACAAGTGTTACATCCTGGAGTTCACTGCTAGCACCACGGGAAATGCTTAAGCCTCACAGGTCTAACTGGCGAAATTTAGTTATGGTGCAATAGTATCTCAACGCCTAATGGCTGGGACCCATTAGAGCTGAAATCACAAAATCAGGAGAGATTCATTTCTTTATTTTGTAAGCAAGAAGGAAAATGGTTCCTTGGCAGAATTGATGCAAAAACGTTATTGCTCCAAACCCACCGGGTCCTAAAGTAGAATAATGTTTTCCCATCATGCCAGAAGAATAAGCAACAGTCAGGCTCAAGGGCCATCCAAGTCCTATAGTGGGCTGGAAACCCAAGAAGGGTACTCCAGGGGCTCGGGGATGGGGGCACAAAACCCAGACACTTCTAAGAGCCATGACCAGATGCTGATTTCATATTTCTAATGATGAATTAATCCGTTAAATTATCTCCTGAATTAGTAAATTGAATTTAATGATTAAATTTTAACATTAATAAATTGAAAATCTAATAGAGTTATAACAATCATGAATGAATTGCTAATACAAAAGCCTTTGTACTCTCTAAAAAATACTATTTAATACTAATAAACCAGTCTTTTCTCTTGTAGCCTTCCCAAGTGGGTAGAGCTACAGGAAGGTACAGTCATGGAGAGAGGGCACTATTGAGTAGGGATCATTGACCAGGTTTAGGGTGGAAGGGCTGATTAATCCCTCAGTCCAGAGCACCAAAACAATAGATCCTTTACCCTTCCAATCACATTTTATCCTAAAGCGTTATCTTTATTTTTGTAGACAGGTGCTATAGGGTAATAGTCATAATCTTTTAAATTATTACTGAATAATGAAGGTATATGAAATTTATTTTAGCTATTGTGGCACCATAATCCCATTTACAAAGAGAAGAAATGAGTCTTCTCCAGTGACTTGGAGAAGGTCAACCAGCAGGAACAAGCAAGGGTAAACATACAATGGGCTGGAATTTCAGATTCTGTCTTGAAACCCATGCTATGGACCTTAGGCATGACTGTAAAATGACAAGCATATTTATTCTGTGACAGAAATCCTCTAAGCTCCACAGGGAAAGAACATTAAGTTTAACACTTTCTTGTTTGGCATCAGTTGCCCTGCAATTCCCACAAAAGAGACGTTAACAAGCACTGGCAAGAACGTGGAGAAACTGGAACCCTGTGCACTACTGGTGGTGCATCCACTGTGGAAAAACAGTTTGAGGACTCCTCAAAAAATCAAACAAGTATACATGATCCAGTTATAGTCCACTTTCTGGTATATACCCAGCAAATGGAATTATCACACAGATATTTGCCTATCACGTTCTGCTAAGAGCCAAGTATATGACGCCAGCTAGCCATTGAGATGATATGATTATGTTAAGATTTGCATTCATATGGATATTGGATTCCTGCTGTTCACCTAGGCCGGCTATGGGACTCCTGGAGAGTTCCCATTGGTTGGGGAAGTACAGTAGGAGGGAGTTCCGGGGGAGGAGTGCTCGCTGTGGTTCCGAGGAGAGATGGCCGCATGGGTGGATAAAAAAATCTTCCCGGGCGCGTACTGGACATTGGCGGCAGTTTCAAAAAATAAAGTTTGTTCCTGCTTGAGTGGCTCGTGATTTTGTGCCCAGCCAGACTGCGGCAACGTTCATACAGTATTCTTTGCAACAGTCAAAAGGAAGAAACAACTACTGGTGATTATCTACCAGTAGTCGGACACCATATGTAGTATATGTGTATTCAGCCTTAAAAAGGACAGATATCCTGATGCATGCTATTGACATACGTTATAACATGGATGAACCCTAAAGTCATTATGCTCCACGGGATAAGACAAACACAAAAGCACAATTACTATATGATTCTCCCTATGAGAGGTATCTAGAATGGACAAATTAGGTATCTAGAATGGACAAGTTAGTTACCAGGGAATAGGGGGAGGGGAGTTGTTGTTTAACGGGGATGGTCTCTACTGGGGATGATAAGCAGCTCAGGAAATCTGAGATGGTAATGGTTGCACAACATGGTGCACGTATACAACAGCATATGTTTGAAAATCACATGGTACATTTAAGAATGGTTAAAATGGCAAAATTTACATTAAATGCATTTTACTGCATTAAAAAAATGTTTTAAAAAGTTGATTCAAACCAGTTCTGACCTCCACAGCTCTGCCTGTCGGGCTGCAACCACCATCCTGCCCTGCAGGAACACCGGACACCCCAGTGTGTGTCACTGCACTGGCCTTCACAGCCACCGTTCATCACAGAGCAGTTTTTACCTGGTGGAGACAGGAAGTAGTTCAAACAGTTGAATGCTGAGCCAATATTTATAAACTGTGTTGTGCACATACCTTCTAGGCCTGGTTGAGCAAGTGATGACCAGTTGTGACTGACCTTTGACCCTGCCCTCTGACCCTGCCCTCTGGCCTAGGAACATGGACCCTTCAGAGAGGAGTGTGGAAGAGCAAAAGATAGGAATCCCAGGAGCCAGGGAGCAGGAATTTCTTTCCAGGCCAACAGTGTGAATGATTTCAAGTGCTGGTGTTATTTATTATTCTTGCTCAGGGAACCAGAGACCTCTTATCAATGATTTTTTGGAATGCATGAGTCCGTGAGACCCCTACCTCAGGAAGTGATATACTGACTTATGAATCCTATTGAATTATCATCCATGTACAACCAGAAGCCTATACTTTGTCCCACTGTTTATGCTTTTAGCATCTTTTAAAATTTATTGGTTCTTTTTAGTTATACATGATAGTAGAACTCATTTTGATACAATTATGCAAGCATGGACTATATCTCATTCGAGTTAGGACCCCATTCTTGTAGATGTACATTTTGGTGGGACCCACTGTGACGTTTTCATATATGTGTATAGGAAAATCGTGTCAGATTCATTCCACTTTCCTGTTCCTATTCTCCCTCCTTTCCTTCCATTACCCATTGTCTAATCTACTGAACTTCTCCCCCGCCTTTAACATCTCTAATCCATTTTCCTTTAGTACAAAATTTGTTTGGCAGAATTTTACAGTACTAAAGAGGTTTTGTCATATATATGTAAGACCATATTTGGGAAGTAACTAGGAGACAGATGACAAAAAGACTTGGAGAGAGACTCGCACATTCTCCTTTCCCTGGGAACCTGAACCACAGTGATTCTTGTGGTGAGAACCAGGACTTGTTCTCAAGTCAAAGCTGCTTCTCAGTAGCCACAGGAGTCCAGTCTCCATTAAATCCTTAGAGAATTTTATGTTTTTGTCTTAAACAAAATGATCTGGTTCTCAATCAGCATGACATGTGCCAAATGGTTAACTTGTCTTCTACAGGTTTGTCATTTTCTTTGTACTCAATTTGCAAAGTTGATTTGAGTCTTAAAAAATCCCTAAGCATAAAAAAAAAACTGGACTAGTTGATTATATACAAGTAGTTGTGTGCCCTGGGGTCTTCCAGGGAGGGGTCCTTGTAGCAGAATCTCTGCATCAGTCTGGTTTGAGAACACCACTATAGATATTTAAGCCTAAATTGAATGTGTGGGCCTTGTTCTCATAACAAAGCTACAGACATTCAAAGACATAATCTTGGCTTTCTACCAGAATTTCAAAAGCAATACAGTTAGAAGTGTTTAGCTAAAGCTACAAAATGAGAATTAGCCCTCAAAGTTTGATAGCTTAGATAATATATGCTCACACTTGAAAGACCAAAGCCAGGGGCTATAACTGATAAAAGGATCCATCCTTGATACGTGTGAGATTTAGTCCAAGCAGCCTCTCAAAGAGTAGACCTCCATGGTAACTATCGCAGGTCCGCTGTTTAAGCCTATTTCCCACCTCCCACCTTAAGCTAAGCAACTGGTTTATTACCACATGTGGTGGGTTCATCGGTGCCATCTGCACAGTCTGCTTCCCCATCACACATCAGAGATTCTGGGATGCATCTCCCTTCATCACATCCAACCAGGCCTTCTGGACAGGAAGCTGTGTAGGAAGTGAAGCATATTTTTTTTTCATTGAGACTCACAGGGAATGGTAGAAACAGACAATTCTTTCATGGGTAAAGGGGTAATATTTCTATAACCTAAGACAATTCTAGGTAAGAAAGTTTTATCTTTGCAAATAGAATTTTTTTCTATTTAAATAGAATTAAAACTTTAGATTTCATCATGAAGATGTTAAGACACCTGGGCAGTAGATGGAATTAGCATTAAACTGATTATCCTAGTTTTAAATAGTTACAAATGAAGTAGTGTTAGAGTTGGTCAACACTTGACCTAAAAGAAGTATTCTATTTATGAGATTGATTTACACTTTATCATAAAAATATTAGAATATATTAGATATTAGAGTATAATAGATATATAGATATTATAGGTTTAATGCTAGAAAAAAAATTAACTGGGATTATGGTTCACCAAGAAGTCAGGAACAACTACAATGTGTATGTGAGGTCCAGAAGAGAAATGTAGTACTTGTCTTTGGGGATTTACCACCCTTAAGGAGGAATTTTTCCCTCCTACATTGGCTGCACAAGGCTGAGAGTCATCTGTCAGCTTTCCATGGGTTGGGCCAAAACTGAATAGTGGGAACATTCCAGGCAATGCTCAGAGCATCCATCCCTCACAAAAGTTTCTATTCAAGCACTGTTTTACATTTCCGCAGATAACTACATGTTGGTTACTGCTAGGAAGAAGCATCCTGTTTTTAGATATAGGATGCAGCCTCAGTTGTAGGGATTAAAATGCAATTTGCATAAAGCAACCCACATAGTACATCTGTCCTTGAGACACACGTGGGGAAGCAAGGCTCACCACAGACGTGCTCATCTGAGGAGTCGCCACACTGGTCGATGCCATCGCACCTCCAGCTGTCCATCACACACACCTTGTTCTGGCACTGCCACTGCCCAGCCAGACAATGGCTCTGGGGGCAGTGTGCTCTGTCGGACCCTTCTGCACAGTCCTGATGGAGATCGCAGAGTTCCCCAGCATCCAGGCACCGAGACTTTCCTGGACACTGGACTTTATGGTCTGGACATGCTGTCACCTTCACGTCTGAAAGGCAGGAGTTGGCTTGGTGAGGCCGAACCAGTGTTCTATGGATCTGCTTCTCCACTGTACCTATGGGTTGCTCATGGGACTTGGTCTACAGAACTCTGAGAACTAAAAGAGACGCCAACCATTGGAGACACAGTCACAATTTTGTACAACTGAAGTTTCACCCCAAAGAAGTTTTCAAAATGTCAATGAAGCTCATAATCACTTTCATTTTGAAAAAAAATATAGAGACTCAGGTTAAAAACTCTCTTATAATACCAGAGACAATATCTATGTTTAGCACATATGGCATACAGATGTTTAATGACTTCTTTATTTCATTTAATACTATATCGATAAATACTGCTAATGAACAGAGAAGATGAGAGAACATTAAAAATGTGTTCTACCCACCACAATCAACCTCATCGGAGCCATCCAAGCAGTCCCCAGCACCATCACAAAGCCAACTGACAGAAATGCACCTCCCATCGTCACACTGCCAGGCTTGTGGATGTCCACGGCATGCTTCCTCTGCAACCAGGGGTGGTGTTCAAGAAGAGGTGCAAAGGAAGATGAATTTGTCAAGATAGTGGCAGTTTTTAAATTGGGGTTTCATGGTGAGCAGCCCAGCCTAAGTCCTTAGCCCACTTCCTTAGCTTGAGTCCTTGCCAGAAAAAAAATAACATAAGCAAAATAGAAGTACAGGGAAAATTGGCCTGAAATTGTATAATTCTACCCTGACTCCACCTCTTGTTCAGCCCCACATTACCATACCTCTATAAATATTAACACCCCAGACCAGAGGGCTGTTGTCTCTCCCTCTGGGGAGAGCCAGCATTCTCCATTGAAGGTGTGCTCATTGCTTTACTCTGAGATAGCCTGCATTCTCCCCTAAATGTGCCTCTGCTTTCCTAAATAAACCCGTCTGCTGTCTGTCTGGTGTGTGCTGAAATTCTTTTTCTGCCATGTACACCAAAGACCCTATTCATCCAGGAACCCCCCTACAGTGATATAAGGATCCCCAACCCTCAAGGGATGTGGTGGCATATGCCTGTAATCCCAGGGGACTTGGAAAGCTGTGGCAAGAGGATTCCAAGTTCGAGGCCAGCCTCAGCAACTTATCAAGGACTTAGTAAGACCCTGTTTCAAAAAATAAAAGGGCTGGGTATGTAGCTCAGAGGTAAAGTGCCCCTGGGTTCAATCCCCGGTCACCCAAAAACCAACCAAACAAAACCCCCAACCCTCTTCTGCCCTTCTGAGTTCTCAGACCCAGAGACTCAACCCCCTCTGGTTCCCTCTGCCCAGGAGCTCCCTTGCCTCCTCCTGTTTCTGTGCTGTGGCTCCACACCTCTATCTCTGAAGCACTCCCTTTTTGCATATAGCCTGTACTGCACCACCCCCAAAAAATGCATTGCTACTGAGAAAAATAAACAAATTTGGGTTTCATATCATGTATTAAATTAGAGAAGGAATAATTACCAATTTGCCACTGGAGTCAACCCTGAATTTGCTTGTCCTTTTTTCCCAAGATATACTTGTCCCTTACCAAGGGACAACTGCCCAGCAAACTAATAAGGTTTATCCTTCACACCATCCTGCTAGAACACAGTTGCCCAGCAAATCTTTCTGTGACAATGGAAACGTTTTGTGTCTGTTCTGTCACATGTCACTAGTCACATGTGACTACTGGGCACTTGAAATGCACAAGTGGGCTGTGGGTATGGCTTGGTGACAGAGCGCTTGCCTAGCATGTGCAAGGCCCTGGGTTCCCTCCCCAATACTGAAAAGAAAGTGGCTAATATAATACAATTGAGTTTTATTTAAATTTTGTACATTTTAATAAATTTAAGTCCCCATAGGTGGCTAGTGGCCAGCGCAGCTAAAGATCTAAGAAAATCTAGAAACTGTTGGTTCCTTCAAATATTTCCATCTAAGTATGCCTACTGGCAGCAAGTAAACCTAGAGAGTTAAGGTAAAATTAAAAAGCATGGTGGGGCATAGAACAAAGCATTTCTGTAAGCCAAAAAGTTTCTTTCTATCTGTAATATTATGTGGTTGCTAGCTATTCTGTTTTGGGGGAGATATTTTTGTTGTTGTGTTACTGTGCATGTGGTGTTAGGGATTGAACACAGAGCTTTGCACAACTCAGAGCTTTGCACAACTCAGAGCTTTGCACATGCTAAACTGACTCTACCACTGAGCTAGTTCCCCAATTCTAATATCAAATATTCATGTTAAGTTAGCTGTAGTAACTGACCAGGAATATGCAGGCAGGGTAAAGAAAAGGGATGCAGTACTCACCAAGTACCTTGGGGTTTTTGATTTTTTCCTGAGGACTTTTTTCCCTTCCACAATCACAATACAAGGATGTATATAAGTCACCTACTAAGAAGTTTCCCACATATACTGGTGTTCAGGTGACCCTTCTGGAGCTTTGAGCACTTTGAACACAGAATACTTGAGCTTCATTTCAGCATGATATTTGCAAAGTGGCTGATGTGACTATTGGTTTTGTAGTTTTCTTTATGGTGGTCAATTTGCAAAGTGGCTTTTTCATTGAACAAAGTCTCTAAACTTAGAAAGTTGAACTAACTGATTATATTCCAAACAAATTATGTGTCCCAGGGTCTTCAAGGGTTTCCTAAAGATAAACCACAGGATTACTCTAACTTTTGTATGTGGTTAAGTCTAAGTTGAAGGTGCGAACCTTATTCTGACAATCTCAAGACACATCCCAGGCTCTCCCTGGGAAAGCCTACAACAATCCAAAGAATTCACCATGTCTGCCTACCCTTTAAGATGCTGAAAACCACGAGAATGGACACTTGACAATCTAGTACAAATTGAGTATCCTTTATCTGAAATGCTTGGAACTAGAAGTGTTTCAGATTTGGGATTTTTTAAAAAATCTTAAGAATATTTACATAATAATAGATATGCATAATAATATTCATAATAATAGATCTTGGAGGTGGAACCCAAATCTAAACACAAAATTCATTTATGTTTCATATACACTTCATACGTATAATCTGAAGATTATTATATACAGTTATCTTTAGTGCCTTTGCATTTTGACTATGAGCCACAATACAAAGTCAGGTGTAGAATTTTCCACTTACAGTGTTGTGTTTGTGCTCAAGAAGTTTTAGATTCTAGAGCATTTGAGGGTTTTCAGATTAGGGATATACAACCTGCACTTGGCAATCAGGGTCAAGTTCATGATTGAGTCTTGAGAAGCACTTACCACACTGTTCGTCAGTTCCATCTGCGCACTCTTGCTCACCATTGCACAGCCAGGCCACAGGAATGCACTTTCCACCACATGCAGCTTGCCGCGTATTGTTACACTCTGCTTCATCTGCATTAGATGATCAAGAAAAAGAGCCACGAGAGTTTCTGGCTCCCTTGGGTACAAGGGAGCACCTTGTCATGAAAAAAAGCAGTAAGGGGTCATTTGGGAAGGTCTTCCTTCACCTCATTTTCAGGAAAACACCAGGGGAACTTAGTACCCCAAAGCCCCATGTGGGTTCACCAGTGAACTTCCAGGGAACCAGCTCTTTCTGGGGTCATGGAGTTGTTGCTGGAGGCTTTCTGTGTGCCTCCTTGTTTCCCTGTTAGAAAGAAGCGACTCACATTTGTGCACCCAGAGACATGAGGATGGTGCTTTCAGCTCTGGTTGAATCCCAAAGCCTTGGAGAAGGAATACTTACAAGTTTAGGCTCCAAGTATTTGAGATGT
Source organism: Marmota marmota marmota (assembly GCF_001458135.2). NCBI lineage: Eukaryota > Metazoa > Chordata > Mammalia > Rodentia > Sciuridae > Marmota > Marmota marmota. The sequence goes on along the minus strand of NW_026000211.1, from coordinate 1,731,612 downwards.
ACAGACACATCTTAAAATAACATTAGAATTTTTGATCCTACATAATATCTTTAGCATGCCTCTAATAGCCAGGATATAAATATTTATAATTTTCAGTTATTTGCAAGAGTGATTCATATTGTTCTATTCAAGCCGTGAACCTGTGTTTTTTTTTTTTTACCTTTCCAAAATGATTGATGTTAAAAATAAGCCAGATACTGACAGTCCTCAAGGCAAAGCAATAGGAAGCCTAACTGTACTTCATTTACTACAGTGACCTAAGTTTCAGAGAGGAAAATCAATCGATTCCTATAAAGTATAATCCAAATCCTGTACTAGAAGTGTCTGCACCATGTGGAGAAGGCCCAGCCAGTCCTACTCTGGTGACAACTATACACAGCTATGCCATGGAAGTGGACCACAAAAGGCTCCTGTGCAGATTACTCTTCTTGGGAAGGGACAACGTCCCAGTTCTGACTGGTGTCCCTTTGAGGTAGTGCTTTCCATATAGTTATTCCACATTTGATTTTTAAAGTCTGGAGTATAAAAAGACCAAAAATAAAATACTGAGTAAATATCACTTATCAATGGATAGCAGCTTCTCCACCACCTACTCACATTTCATCCAGCTATCTGGCTTAACTCAAGAACAAAACTATGAAATTCAGACCAGTCGATGTCAGCAACTGCTGCCATGGGAACACAGGCTAAGTCACCAGGCCACCTGGGTTAGAGTTTTGGTTAGATCACCTACTTAATGTGATCTTGGGAGAGTTAATTCCTCTCTTTGGACCTCAGTTTTAATATCTATACAATAAGTACAATAAGGCTAGTAAATAAGTGATCCTAAGAGGAAGATTTAAGGATTAAATGAGCACAAAGCTGCTTGGCACACAGTATACCACGTGCTCATAAAGCATTAATTCTTTTGCTACCTCTTCCAGTAGCTCTTTCCAGAAGGATCTCAATTAGGGTTGCAGTCAACCCTCCAAGATTACCCATCACAGGAGTCAGAACTTGAACAGTATTTTGTCCTGGTGATTCTCAATCTGGGAAACAAAAATGCATAAGGATTCTACATACTATCTGCAGACTGGTCTCAAACCTTACTTTTATCTACATGGGGGCTTGCTGTAATTGCATAAGAAATGTACTTAATACATTTATTTATATATTAAATTCACCATAGCTTTCTCAGTCAATACATTAAGTACAATGATTACATGCTGTTCTAAAACAGACAATAAAGACGCCTTCATAGTAGGTTATGTTGGAAATCACTGTTTTGTTTAAAAAAAAAAAAACAAAAAACAAAAGACAAATAACTTTAAATCCTGTTTCAGAAGAGTGCAAGCAGATAAGCCACAGCAGAGATACTGGACCATGTTAACAACAAATTCTGAGGGTTAGAACCTTCCTAGGAGAAAAACAACTGTTGTAAAGTGACACCTCCTCCAAGCTGTCAACAGTACCTTGACCCTGTAAATTAAAATGACTAAATCTGCCTTTCATTCATGGTGGACAATCAGGCATTAACAATCCCACAGGGCAGATGGTTTCATAAATGCTGAACATCTCCTACAGCTGACTACATCATCAGCCACTAGTTTGACCCTTGGGGAACAACGCATTTCTCTGCCACCCTGGACACTCCACTCAGCTCATCTGAGCGTTGGGTCTGCCTACACCTAAGAGACATCAACAAGTACAGCAAGAAATGCACTCCGAAGGCACTTCAGGCCCCATCACCCTTTTCCCTGGGCTGTTTTTTTGGCGTGAAGCGGCTCTTCACGAGGTCCTGACCTCCAAAAAGCTACATTTGTTGCCTGTCACACTAGGGCGCAGGTAAACGGGAGATCAGGGCCAGAAAGTGAATCCCACCCAGCCCGAACATTGAGGAGAAGGATGAGCCCAGAAGCAAAAGTGTCCGCGGCACCCCCAGGGTGGAGAGAGCTCCTTTTCCCACCTGCTGTGACACCGTTGGAAAAAGACACCGATTTCGCTGGCTGAGCCCACCTCCCCTCTCACCCACCTGCAGGTTTGTAAAGGGCCCTGCGACTCATCCAGGCGGCTACTCCTGAGGCTTAGCCTTGCCCACCTAGGGCCTCCTCCATAACTCGCCGCCACCGCACAACGGGGCACCCAGCACCCTACGCTAGGTGCCCCAAGTTCTCTGCTTCCAATTCCTTCAGCATCCATCCCCAAAGCACGGGACACTTGTACCCTGCGCGGACGGTCCCTTCTGAGGGCATCCCCGCCCGAGAACCTCACTCACCGGCCTCGCTGTCCATCGCGATTAGCACCAGTGAAAGCAGAAAAAGAAGCGTAGGGCTCCCCATGGCTGGGCAGGAGACGGGCGCCTCCGGGCTGGAGCGGCGCTCAGGGTGAAAAGAACCGGCAGGGAGGTGGAGGGAGGCGCGCGGCTGCGCCTGGGGCGGGCTCCAGTTCCCGCGCCCGCTGCTCATTGGAACGACTGGGGAGGAGCCGTGGAAGGATGGAGCTAGGAATCGGCGGCACTGCCGGGGAACACCTGCCCGGGAAGGACGTGGGCTGCTCGGGAGAAATGCTGTGCCCTCACATTGGTCTCTGTAGCTCTTTAGCGCTGAGAAGCGGCTGGAACTCCGTGTCCCCCACCTGCAACAGGAAAGCCTATTCAGGTCCTGGCTCCTGACAGACTTAGGGGCAAGGAAAGGGAGGGTCAGCGATATTTAGGTACATATGAATTACCCAGGAATCTTAAAGTGCTCAAGGTCTGCAACAGGACTTTAGATTCTAAACCCATCGCCCTCACAAGTGCTGTCTTTGTTGCTGGTCCTCTCATTTCATGGAAAAGCAAGGGCTTAATAACTCCAAACTGGAGCATCACTGTGGTTGCAGGTCTCTGGCGCTGTTCTCTTGGAAATAATCCCCTCTTACCCCAACCCCCTTCCCAGGGCATCTAGGGAGAATCAGACCTTCCATGACCCAGGGTTTATGGTGACAGCTGCCAGAGGCAGCAACCCTGTTTGGTTAATGGTCAGCCAACCAAGAATACAACACAAAAGCCCTGGAGAACACCATTCCCCTTTCAGTCTGTATGGCTGAGAGAAGTGGGATGCTTCCGAACACTTGAAGGTGGACTGGAAGATCACATTTGATGAGTCTCAACCAGAGTCAGGCAAAATCCCATAGGGACATAGACTGTAGGGCTGGAAGGACCCTGAGGTCATCTTATTCAAACACTACTATTTATGAATGTGATGAGGGATAATTTTCATGGGCACTGCCCAACCTGTCCCCCTCACTAAGCTAAGCTGAGACACTCCATCTTTCCAGTATGCCAGGAGAGGTGAATGTCAGTTTCTTGGAAAGAACCTGATGGAATTAGAATTTATTATGTTAAATTGGCAAGGAACATTTATATTTTTGGGGAATGAGAGGCAGCAATAAAATACTAGGAAAAAAATAGAAACAGAAAACTGAATTGCAAAGTGCCTCCTTAGATTTTATTTGCAACACTGTAGTCCAACAGCTTTCTTTAAAATCATACCTCCTCTTCATTTTCACTGAGGTTCCATCAAACTGCACTTGAAGACTTCAGAATGCCATATGCTCTGAAGTTTCCTTTAAATTCATTATATGCTCTAATTGCATACACCAATTTAAAAGACCTTCTGGTTTTAGCATGATTTGTACTGAAATGTTGATGCTTTGAAGTCAGATTATTGTAGATACCTAATAGCATTCAATAACATGATAAGAGTCATCAAGAATAATAAGAATGTAGACCTGTTCTCTTCATATGAAGGCATTAAAACTAGTGAAGTAATTAGCTGCATCCCATAGACCTGGATCAAATCTTAACTAAACGAGATTATATACTGTCTTTGTCAGTTTGGGCTGCCATAACAAATGACTTAACCAACAGATGTTTATTTCCTCAGTTTGGGACATTGGAAAGTCTAAGATTAAGGTTTTAGGTAGATTCAGGTTCTGAGGGTTTACTTCTTGGTTCTCAGATGGCTGTCATCTTAGCATGTTCTCACGTGGCAGGTGGTGGGGGCGGAGCAGAAGGAAGGTAACCAAGCTTGCTCTCATGCCTCCAAGGGCACTAGTCCCATAGTAAAGTCTCCACCCTTATGATATAATTACATCACAAAGTCCCCACTTCTGCCGCAGCCCGGCTGGCTGGGCAAAATAACGGGGGCGGGGGGGGG
>NW_026000211.1:1694892-1727413 GCF_001458135.2 Marmota marmota marmota | reverse complement strand
GGGGGGGGGGGGGGGGGGCAACTTGTGTAGATTGATACAGCAGGAGTGGAAGCCGTTTATTGCAGGACAGGAGCGGTATTTATACATTCCACACAGCTTATCTAATTAGCATAAACTAGATACATCAGTCAACCAATAAGGAATCTCCACACTTAATGGCTCCCTGGCATTACTTCACAAACCACTCCCTCTGGCAAAATGCCAGGCGCCATCCAGACTTGTTTACAGACTCTTACACACTTCCTAATACTATCCCATCAGGGGTTAGTGTTTCAACATCAGAATTGTGTGGGAAGGAGGTGAACATGCAGTCTATACCTATGTCCATCTATATGGCAGCCTTATTATTATTATAAATAGCATTGTCTCTTAATAGCTGTACCAGCTCAGAAAGTCACAGACAAGTGATGCAACACAAATAATATTTATATTTGTCTTTAAATTACCATATTCTTGGACCTCATTCATTTGAGTCACATGTGTTCTCCTCTTCTTGTCTCTCTTCACATTCCACATTTCGTCTTTTAAATCTGTTCTGTTAGCCTGTGGTAAGCAGAATGTCCCCTGCCCCACTTCCATCCATTCTAATACCCAGAACCCATGAATAAGTTGCTTTACATGGGAATGACACTTTGTAAACATGTTTAAATTAAGGATCTTAAAATGGGGAGATTACACTGGATTATTGTGGGGAGGGGGGCACAGCTCAAGCTATTCAGAAGAATTCTTACATGGGAAAGGGGACACAGGGGGGCCAGAGAAGGAAAGGTGATAATGGAGGCAGAGATTGGAGTGGTGTAATTGCTGGCTGGATGTGATGAGGCAAAGAATGTGGCAAACTTCTAGAAGCTAGAAAGGCAAAGAAATGAATTCTCTCCTATAAGACTTCAGAAGACACACAACACCCTGGTGACTGAAGCCTTGATTCTAATACCCATTTCAGACTTCTAACTTCCATAATGTTAAGATAATAAATTTGTGTTGCATTAAGCCCCTAAGTCTATAGATGACTGTTATAGCAGCAACAAACTAATATAGATCCCCAGTGACCTTGTTCTTGTTCTTTTCCTAACTTTACTGTCCCTTCATTGTATCCACCACTAATTGCCCTGATTGTCTCTGTCCTCTAATGGAAAAGATACTCCCTAATGGTCAACAGTTCAGAGATCAGGAAGTGTGGGAGGTTAGGAGAGGCAAAAAGAGAAGAGCCAGTTCAGAATGATCCTCTTGCTTTTCCCCAGATGACTAAACCTCACAGTGCTTAACAACCTGGCTCCTGATATCTCCTCCAAGCTCACACCCCCAACAGAGACTTCATCAATGGCAATACGCTATTCATTTCAGCACTTAACTAGACTTGGTCTTGAGGATCCTGAAATTCATCTGTTGATTTCTTTCCTGAAATTGTTTGATTGCAGTGACTGTTGATTTGTATTTGTTTGTGTTACTTGATTTCTCTTTCTTAAAAAGTTTTAATGCAGGTTCCCTGTGGATAAGCATAGAAATTCACATCTTTGAATTCACTGAACATTACCAATCACCTAGTATATTCCAAACATCATTCTGAATACTGGGGATTCACCAATGAGCAAAGTCAATATATATTTTTTTAAATCTACCTTCATTCTAGTATAAGTGGCTGGCAGAAGAGAGGAAAACAGTAAGTTCAAATATTTTGTAGTTCGTTATAGAGTGAGAAACTCTTATGGAGAAAATGAATTGGGTAAAAGGAATATGGAGTGTTGATTGGGGGGAGGGATGTTGGAAGTCTAAAGAACATTGCCATTAGAGCGCTCACTGAGAAAGTGTCTTTTGAACAAGTAAATAAGATAAACTTCTCACTCCAACCATGAGAAACTAAAGACTTTGAATATACACATCCACCACAAACCTCTAGAAAATTAAATAAAACATAAGACCCAATTATTTTCAGACACACTGAACAACAGGGAGTTCAGAACTGTGATCACTGTCTTACCCCAGACAGGCTTACCCCAGCCCAGGCTTCCTGCTGAAAACGGAGTTTTGAGGCAAACTCATCCTCCTCTTCTGCCGGCAGATGACATGGGTCTGCCTAAGTTACAAGCCTCTGCAGCCATAAAGCACGCTGCAGCTCTCAATGATGGATTGGGTCTTTCAATGTTGCAACAAACCCCAGCACCGCAATTTCTTCTGAGTTCTTGTCTCTTGAATTCAGAATATGAAGTCCTGAGAGACCAGGATGAGCAATTCAAATGTGCACAGAAACCAAACTCCAACAGCACGAAAGTGAACCTAAAGGGATCACAGTTTCGTGTGTTAGTCTAGGGGTTTATATAGCACTTGCTCCAATGCTATTGGTCCAAACTTATGCTAATCAGAGCTTGAAAAGGTATAACCCTACTGGTCCAAAATTATGCTAATTAGATTTTGGAAAAATACTAATGCCATTGGTCCAAAATTATGCTAATTAACACTTGGAAATGTACTAATGCTATTGGTTAGCTTTGAATCCCAATGGATTTGCCTTGCTTCCATTTTCTCAACACTTCTCAGGAAGCTGAAGGTTGAGGTCCATGAATTGCGCATGCTTGGGTGGAAGAGCTGGATCTGGAGCTGCAAGACCACGTGCAGCTGGTGTCTGTGCTAGGATGGCAGGTCAATGTACCTTGGCTCGCCGGTAGTGTTGGTCTGTTCTTCTTATGCCCAAGCAGGCATGGCAGGGTCCGTGCAGCCTCGGCCCATGCTTGTTGCCTGCTGTCCAGCCCGCCCAAGTTGTTGTTCCACCACTCCACCACTGCTCTGCTGCCACTTGTCCCCAGGGACCAGTGGGCCAGCTGAGCAGCGTGGCAGCTGGGGAGCCCTATCAGTACCTGGAGGCAGTATCCAGACTAGATCCCAGGGAGAGGAACTCCAGACAGATCTGGGGGTCTCACTAAGTTAAGGAGGCAGAAATCAGAGTTCAGGGAGGCTAAAGAGGCTAGAATTTTCAGGTTAGGGTTCCAAAGTGAAGGAATCTATATAAAAGAGTTTCAGAAATCTGCATAGGAAGGCTGAACTTGCTTGTGTAGGCATAGGGTGAAACTCCATGAAACTGCAAGGATAGGAAGGAGAAAAGGTATTGGGAAGTTGTAACTAATTTACAATTTTTTAAAAAGGTTAGTAAACATTTAGGTCCCCTCCAACAAGAGTAAAAAGACTTCAGTAAATGTAAAATCAATTGGTAGCAACTCCAGAGGTCAGTGGCTTACATATGGGGCAGAAATAGCCCTATAATACATGATATTCTAGACCTTCCCTAAAATAACTCTTAAAATAATGAAATGAACTTGTAAGTGACAGCCTGTCATAGGAAAGTTCAGTGCTTTTTAAAGTAATAAACATAATTTGAGAATTCAACAATGTAAAATTCAAATCATCTGATAGTTGGTAAAAATCGATAGACATCAAAAAGCAGGAGAAAAAGGCATAAGATAAGCAATCAATGAGAAAGACACAGAAGATGAAATTAACAGAAGAATTCTAGAGTAGTTATTATGAATGTGTTCGACACGCTAAAAGATGTAAAAGAAAACTTTGGTTTAATGAGTAAAGAAAAGGAAATTGTTCAAAAGAACCAAATGGAACTTCTAGATATGGCAAACTTCATTGCATGGGATTTATAATTGATCATACAAAAGTAAAAGTTATTGAATCTGAACACAGAAGAGAATGTATTCAGAATGAAGCACCAGGGAAAAGAAAAATGAAATGAAGAGTCTCAGCAACTAGGGAACAATATCAAGCTATGCAACATATCTGCAATTAGTCACAGAAAAGGGGGGTTCAGGATATTTGAAGAAATAATAGCTGAACATTTTTTAAATTAGGTAAAAAGTATAAACTCAATTATCCAAAAAAATTCAACTCAATCAGAATAAATTCAAAAATACTGCATGATGCCTCTTCATAAACAAATAACAGAAGACCCATGATGAAGAGAAAATTCTAAAAAGCTGCCGAGCAAAGAGATGAATGTGCAGTGGAAAGAACAAAGATAAGAATAATGGCAGACTTTTATGAGAAACTATGCAAGCCAGTAGACTGTGAAACGACATCTTTTGGTGGGAGAGGAGGTGTTTATGTTTCACTCTTTTTCTTCCCACATTTTTGGTTGGTGCATTATGACAGTACATCACGGCAGGATTTGTTGTTGCATATTTATACATGCATATAATATAACAATAAAATTTGACCAATATCACTCTCCAGCATTTGTCCCAATATAACATTTTTAAAGTGCTAAGAGAAAAAAAATTGAGTAACAAATGTCAATGTAGAAATAGTGAACAAGCAAAATGAAAGCAGAATGAAAAATTTATCAGATGAACAAAAGTTGAAGAGAGAATTTGACACCAGCAGTCCTGTACTATGAGAAATGTTAAAGAAATTTTTATGATGGACAAAAAATGATACCAGGTGAAACCTAGAATCTTCACAAATAACAAAGCAGCTTTCAACTAGGAGTGACAGAGACTAGTAGATAAATATCCCAGGTCCTTCACCCTGTAATAGAATAACTCCAAAGAGCACATTCTACAAGGATTCTCCATTTTCTAGTTGATTTCCACTTGGCCAAAGTGGCAAATAGACTATATTTAGGCTCCTTTTCTCACTATAAGTGTCAAAAATTTAGGTAAATAAAAAATGTTAATTATTATTTCTAATTTTCTTTTTAAAATAGTTGACTGTTGAAAGCAAAAAATAATTGGAATGAACTTAGGATGCATAATATATATTTCATTGCCATAAAATATATGACAATAGAAACTCAAAGGACAGGAAGGAAAAATGGAAGTATACTGTTGTAAATGATTATATGTACACTACTATATGGATTGCCACAGTNGCAGGTTCCCTGTGGATAAGCATAGAAATTCACATCTTTGAATTCACTGAACATTACCAATCACCTAGTATATTCCAAACATCATTCTGAATACTGGGGATTCACCAATGAGCCAGTAAACCAATAAGCCAATAGTAGAGATTAAATTAAAAAAAAAAAAAAAAAAAAAAGCTTAATAAACCCCAAATCAGAAAGAGAAAGTGGAAAAAAAAAATGAAGCAAAGAACAGATGGGACAAACATAAAACAAACAGTAGGATGGTAGGCTTAAATGCATAGATTTAAATAAATAAGCACATGAAATGTAAATGTTCTGAGCACTGCAATTAAAGGAACTAAGGGACTGAGCCATGAGACTATTTAAAGAAAGAACATTAAAGACAGAGGAAGCAAGTACAGGACTCCCATTCAGGAGCAGACCTTCATGTTCATGGTGCAGGAGGAAGACCATGCAGCAATAGAGAGTGGGCCAGAGGAATGTGGAGAAGAGGAGGTCAGAGATGTGAAAGGGGTTGGGGTCAACAGATTACCTGGGGCCTTGCCTGACATTGCATTGCAGACTTTTGTTTTTAATCTGATTGCTCTAGGAAGCCTTTGGAACTGTCCCTTCTAATAAGTTAGCCTGTATCCACATGCATCCCACAGCCACGTGTGCTCAGCAGCTCTGTAGTGAGTGGCTACCATATTGGATAGTACAGACATAGAATACTTCCATCCTCACAGAAAGTTCTACTGGTCATCACTGGAAGGTTTTAGAGGAGATGAACAGCATGGTTTTATATTTTAAATATAAACAACAGGACACTTTGGCTCCAGTGTTGAAGGCAGACTGCATGGGGCAAGGGTAAAAGGAATAATGGCATGTTTTCGTATTTAATCAGAAATGTCAAAAATAAAGAAAAACTATGGCTAAATCCAAAATAAGCAATAGTGAGTTAGGAAAATAATATTTTTTTATTAAAAGATAAATACTGTTTTAAACTTCAAAAGTGTTGTAACAGCAAACTACTTGACATAAGTATTTTCAACTTAAGCGTTTAGAACATAACGGAGATTACTTTCATCTTTGGATCTACTGTGGTGCATTACATCAAATGGCACACACCACTCTCCAACTAAACTGTTGTGTGAAGTAGAAGCTGTTTTTGCCTCACTCATATATTCTCATCCAGTACCATTTCTGTATACACCAGCTAAATCCAGAAGCCTGGTTCCCTTTGCCTGAGCATGTTTTGTGGCCTCTGCAACTCACTGGACCTGCTCAGGTAAAATATCAGAAACACCAGGGAGTGAATACTATCAACCAGTGACTGACAGAAACCTGAAGCTCAATTCCACAGTTGCTTTATCCAATAGTAGAATAACTCTGAAGAGCATGTTCTACCTGGAGTCTCAGTTCTCTAGCTGGCCACAGTGGTAGGTAGACTACATTGGGGCTTCTTTTTCTTCTCTGTTCAATTTCTTTACTTCCCTACCAGTGTCTGGGATCTCATTCCAAATCAAACTATTCCACTAAAATATTTATCTGCTTCGCTGAAATACAGACTAAGGAACTGTCCTCAGTTCTTCCTTTCCTGCTGTAGAATGAGGTGCCTTTGGGGCATCTTATTTATAGCACAGAGGTGGTTAAGTGATTTGGTTTCAAAAGCAAATTGAACTGGACGTTTCAATACAAGAAATATAAGTTTTATTTGATGCTGTTAAGAGTAATTGCTTCTAATCAGAAGTATAATCTGAGACCAGTTTAGAAGGTTGGAAAGATGAAGTAAGTTGTAACTTCATAAAAGGCACAAGACACAATGACTGGTGGAAAATCAACCCTACACCTGCATACAACTGGAAAATTGATCAAATTATATGAAACATTTGTTTTCAGAAATCTGCCAAAGGCAGCAAAGGGAATTGATCCAGTGAGCCTTGCAGTCTCTGTTCTTTCCACCTGGGCCCTTTACTAAGGCTAGAAGCAAAGGGGGAACAATGGGATCTCAGAACTGGAGACAGAGATCAGAGTTCTGGGAGCCTGAGAGGGCTAGAATGTAAGGGGCAGAGTGCTGGAAAGCAGGGAACTCTTTTGGAAAAGGAATGTCCAAATCTGTAGGAGTTCATTTGAGACCTTGGCTAAATTCTTAGTTATACATATATAGGGTGTGATTTCAGGAAGAAGACAAAGAAAAACTAGTGCAAATTTAGTGCAGAGAATTCTGAACAGTTATTCAATACATAGTATTTAATAGCCTAAAAGACTAATCCTAAAGTAAAGGCTTAAAAATTACTAAGGATCCCTCCTCCTCAAAAGATTTTTGTCTATCAATATTTGCTATATCATAAATTAAAACAAAGATCTTAAAGAATATTTAATAATTCCATTAAAAGAACAATGATGAACCTATTATGTGTTAGCATAACATTTTCACAAAAACAATCATATTTTCTAAAAAAAAATTAATGAGAACAGTAGCACTGTTTTACATTTTCAAAATCTCTTTAATGACATTAATAGAAGACAGCTGTAGTTCTCATATGTGCTTTTGCTTTCAATCTGTTGTGATATGTTGTTTTGGTTTCAGTATATGAAGAAAATCTGGCCTTGCACAGATACATGGTTGGCTATGAGAAAAGTATTACCTTTTGGGGTAATTGTCCTTATTCTTTGTTATAATTATGGATTGGATTATGTCTTCTCAAAAGAATACATTGAAATTCCTATTTATGGGATCTCAGAATATGACCTTATTTGGCAATAGAGTATTTACAGATTTAAACAAATTCAGATGAGGTCATTAGAGTGGGCCCAAAGCCAATACAATTAGTGACCTTACAAAAACGGGAAATTTGAACAAAGACATATGTGCTGGGAGACTGAACAATGTGAAGAGAACAGGGAAAATGCCAGGTACAGATGGAGGCAAAGGTAGGAATTATTCTGCCACGAACCAAGGGTCTGGGGCTACCAGGAGCTGGAAGAGGAGGATCCTTCCCTAGAGATTCAAAGGGAGCCTGGCCCTGCTGACACCTTGATTTCAGAATTGTGAGACAATAATTTTTGTTCTTTTAAACTGTTCCCCCACTCTTTTTTTATGGACATTTATTTTATTCATTTTTTTATATGCAGTGCTGAGAATTGAACCCAGTGCCTCACACATGCTCTACCACTAAGCCCCTAAACTGCCCAATTTAAGGTAGTTTGTTATGTTGTTCCTAGGAAAGTAACGTAGATTGCTAACACCAAATTTGAAGAAGTGATACTTTCTTAAAAGTTAGGATATTTGACATTTACAACCATACCCTTGCAATTAGAATCATTTATGCAGGCGTGGGGGGAACAGTAAAAAATTTCCTGCTAAATGTTTCCATGTTCAAAAAATTTGATATTTTGTGAAAGGGACCCAGTATGTTGGTAACCAGTGTCTTGCAGAGAGGAAATACACAATAAATAGCAAATCAAGTTAACTACGTTTAAAGCTTCTTCTGGTTTTTTTTTTTTTCCTTTTTAATTTAATGTCTCAGCCTTTGATAAGCTCTAGAGAAGAAGGTTCATTGTCAAATCTAAAAGATGCTTAATGGATTTGGTTGATCTAAAGCTAATCTTAAAAATCTTAAAATTATCTTCAATAAAAATAAAACTGCAATCACTTTCAGCTCTGGTTGATTTAAAGAAAAAGCAGTATTAAGACATTTATTCTGCTCTCCAGGCAGTAGAGACTTAGGTAACTATATGAAGTGCCAAGCACTAGAGATAGTTACTCTGATGTGTGAACTTGACTGGGTAATGGGATGCCCAGTTGTTTTGGAAGTGTGTCTGCGAGGATGTTTCTGGAAAACATTAGCACCTGAATCAGTAGAATGAGTAATGAAAATCCATGCAGGTAGGTATCATTCAACCCACTAAGGACCTGCATAGAACTAAAGGCAGCAGAATAGCAAAGTCTCTCTGCTTCAGAAATCCATCATCTGCTCTCAAACATCATTGTGCTCCTGATTCTCAGGTCTTTAGACTCAGTTTGGAACTGACACTACCAGCCCCCCACCACCAGCCCCAGTTCTTGGGCCTTCAGACTTGACCCAGATCTTATACCATCAGTTTTCCTTTTGGTTTGATCTTTGGGTTTAATCTAGAACCATATCACCGGATTCCTTGGTCCTCCAACATGTAGACAACAGGTCATGAGACTCCTCAACCTCCATAATCATACGAGCCAATCCTTCATTATAAATCTCTTCTATTCATCTGTATCTAAGTCTATATCTATATCTGTGTCTTTATCTTCATTTTGTTTCTCGGGAGAACTCTAATATAGTACGATACAATTTAGGGCAGTGGAAACACAGCAGCAAACCAATGATTGTCCTGATTCTGCAGGACAGTGTGATCGACCTGGTCAAAAAATTCTCAGGATATGTCATGGAAGCAAAGATGAGAAGACAGGAATGGGTCTGTGAGAGGCACAATCAGGGAAAGCTTCAGCCAGGGCATGACACTGAGGTGATTTTTGATAGTCATCCTTGTGAAGAACATTCCAGGCAAACAGAGTAGAAAATATGAGGAAACAAAGGTATGTTCTTAGAACCTGCTGTTAGTGCAGAATCCCTGGAACAAAAGATTTTCACAGGGGTGGTATAGAATATGAGGCTGAACAGATAGAGGTCCTGGAGCAGGAAGTACTGGATGAGCTGAGCTAAGTCCTGCAAATTTTTGAGAAATTTTTAGTGGGGAAGAAATCCAGCTAAATTCACATTTTCAAAGGATCGGTTTGACAATATTCAAGTTGTAATTATAAAGACATTTTTTTCTTTTGTGACATAATTTGCCCTGCAGAAAAATTTAAAATTCCACAAATGTTTTAAGATATGGAACCATCATTAAAATAAATTAATGGCCTTCCAAAATGACTATTCTGATGCCTCCTCAAGATTTTCCAGCTACAATTTGAATACAGTTTCTTGCCCATCTATCTCTGTAGCATATTGGAGGACAGAAGCTAATCAAGGCTAGGGAGGAGGAGGAAGGAGAGAATTGTGAGGATGGTAGCTTGGTTGATGACAAGTTGACTTTCTGAAGCCAATTTACACAAAGATTTAAGCTATGTCCAGCCTGAGCATCAACAAGTAAAAAGAAGATCCAGATGGTGAGAAGGTATAGAAAGTAGAGCACAGTTATTCTAGAAGTTCTAACTAAATGGGTTCATGGCTTACCAAATGAAGATAAATCAGCTGGGCACATAGAGCTGGCTTTTCACACAGTGACCTCAGGAGAAGGGAAGAGCCACCATAAATGAGACCTGCTGGGAAAGGAATGGTTTGTGGGCAAGAATGGGCTGCAACCTTCACATCCAAATCCTTGAACCACAGATCTTTAATAACATTCATGTTCAGAATTAGGATTTTTTTTTTAAGAGAAAGAGAGAGAGAGAGAGAGAATTTCTTTTAATATTTATTTTTTAGTTTTTTCGGTGGACACAACATCTTTATTTTTATGGAGTGCTGAGGATTGAACCCAGCACCCTGAGCATGCCAGGCGAGCACGCTATCGCTTGAGCCACATCCCCAGCCCTAAGAATTAGGATCTTAAAAAAATATATATCTGAACGATCAAAGATAAATTAAAATATTCGAAGTGGCAAAAGCCAAGCTACTTGGAGAAAGAAGATTGAAATGTTACTGTAAAGCTGTCCTTGGTTGACTTTTTGGCCATTTGGGATCCTAGCCCCTATCTAAGAGCACCCAAATTTCCTTTGGAAGGGTTAAATCCTCCCTGTTGTGAGTGGTCCTTGCCTACAGCCAAATGAGCCTGGCTGGAGCCTTTCTCCTCTCTAGAATAGTAGAGAGCAGGCATGTAACTCAAGTTTGGTTTTGGGGCCCTCCCCTGGGACTTCTGTTTAGCAATAACAGAAGCAGTAACATTTCTGGTCTTGAGAGAAAGCATTCTCCCTCCTGTGAGATATTAGTTGTGATTTTTTTTTCACAGATGCCATTTACCAGATTGATAAAGTTCCTTCCATTTCTACTTTGTTCAATGTTTTTATCACAAAAGGACATTAGATTTTATCAAATGATTTTCTGCATCTTATAAAGATAATCATGAATTTTTTATCCCTTTTCTGTTAATATGCTATATCATGTTGATTTACTTTCAGGTATTAAACCAACCTTACATTCCTGGGATGAATCCATCTCACTAGATGATAAACATAAATTTATACTAAAGAAGTTCAGTGTCGTTCATGGAGTAATACACAACAACAATATTGACTCATGAAAATGAGAGCATGTTGTTAGCATAGTACATATATCTACACATCACAATGAATCTGTGATCTTTGTAAACACAATGTGACCCTTCAAAGTGCACTGACAGAAATTCTGAAGTCACAACTAAGAATAAAACAGGGAAAATTGCTATTAAAACTTTTCACAAATGATAGTTACTAAAATTATTTGGCATTATACGAATTCCATCCTCTAACTGAAATTTTGTAACTTGTTTATGATAAGCATAGTAAATCTCTATCAACAATTTGATTCACAAACACATTTTTTTTTCTTTCATGCTGCAAAACTGAGGACTGTGTGGGTGTCCGTGTGTGCATCACACAACTGAAGGGAATAAATGTTGAAAGATGATGTGCCAGGAAATAATAGTCTGAAAAAAATTTCATGAAAGAGATGAAACTTTAGCAGCAATTGGAAGGAAAAAGGAAACATACCACAGAAGATCATTTATGAAGTCAAATCTGGGTGATTTTTTTTTTCAGCCATGTATTTAGCAATGTGGCAAACTAAGTCACTTTGAAAGAACCCATCTGTTTGAGTATAAATACCCGAGAATCGTCTTCCCCGAGCCTCCCTTGCTGGTGGTGTCCATTTGTGTCATGTAATTAGCGGGTAGCTAACATAATAGCAGTCGGAAACTGCTGTTTGCTCCCATTTTAGTGACAATCTGCTTCTTTGCCAGTGACTTTGACCACATTTACTTGGGATGTGCATGCCATCGTCCATTTGATTTTCACTTTCCTCTTAAAATTGTGTCATTCATTATTTTAATGTATCCATTTCTAACAAGTTATTAAAATGTTACCACTGGTTAAAATATATATATATATATATATATATATATATATATATACATATATATAGGCTCACTCTTTTAAACTTCTTTTGCTGTGTTTTTCCTGTTTACTCCTTTTCCTACACTTCTCCAAAGAGCATGAGCTGGGTTTTAACATGTGCTTCTGAGTTAAAGATCTTGAAGTTATAGGACAGGAAAAAATAGCACCTCCTTGGCATTTCATTTATAGCATCATTATTTTTTAGTTTAGAACAGTAGTGGCCAAAATTTATTGCTAGCTGGTGGGACTGAAAATTGGTGCAACCACTCTGGAAAGCAGTTTGGAGATTCCTCAGAAATTTTGGAATGGAACCACCATTTGACCCGGTTATTCTAGTCCTCAGAATATACCCAAAGGACTTAAAATTGGCATACTAAAGTAATGCAGCCACATCAATATTTATAGCAGCTCAATTCACGATAGCTTAGCTATGGAACCAACCTAGGTGCCCTTCTACAGACGAATGGATAAAGAAAATGTGGTGTATATACACAATGTAATATTATTCAGTCATAAAGAAGAATGAAATTATAGCATTTGTTGGTAAATGGATGGAACTGGAGATTATCTTGCTAAGTGAAATAAGCCAATCCCCCCAGAAAAAGGCTGGATGTTCTCTGTGGTACGTGGATACTAACACATAGTAAAGGCTGGGGAAATAATAGCAGATCATTGGATTAGACAAAGAGGAATGAAGGGAAGGGAGGGAGATGGGAATGGGAGACAGTAGAATGAATCAGACATAACTTTCCCCGTTCCTGTATGAATACATGACCAGTGTAACTCCACATCATGTACAACCACAAGAATGGGAAGTCATACTCCTTGTATGTATAATATGTCAAAATACAGTCTACTGTCATGTATAACTAAAAAGAACAAATAAAAAATTTAAAGAACAATAGTGGCAGATTTTATCACACATCTTGGTCCATTTGGGCTGTTACAACAAAATATCATAAACTGGGATACTTAGGAAGAACGGAAATTTATTTCTCATAGTTCTGAGATTGGAAAGTCCAAGATCAAGGCTTTGGAAGTTCAGGGTCTAGTGAGGGTTCACTTCCTGCTCACAGATGGCACCTCGTCACTGTGTCCTTACATGACAGAAGGGACAAGACTTTTCTAAACTGGGACTCTGTTCTCATTCATGAGGGTTATTCATGACCTCTCTCCCTTCCAAGACACACCCCCTTATAATATAATCACTTCATAATTAGGTATTGTGAAATTTGGGGGTTTGGGGGGGGTCATAAATATTTAGACCATAGCAGTATGGAATTATCATAAGTAGGGGGAAAAAACAGTACAGATAATGACTCCAGAGCTGCATCCAGATGTTTGGGGACAGTGTTCAGGCAGTGGGTTTTACTTCCATAATAAATTTCTAACAACAAAACCCAGTATCTAGTGAGTTTTGTCCTGTACTAACCCTGGCATTGTTTGGTCAGCCTGGTGTCCACTGGGTCCTATATTGCCACCAATTCTACCTCTTCCCCCTCTCACATCTGCCCCATCCTTAGGGAATCAACCCCGGTCCAACCCTCCATGCCTCTCAAATGCCCTTCTCAGCTGTTTTGCCCAGTTTCTGTGCTCAGTGTCAGTATTTCTGAGCTGTTTATTTCTCTTCAGTAGGCTGCTCTCTGGCAGGGCCATAGCTGTTTCAGATTCTCTTGAAGATTAAAGAGAGCTCTTCCTCTATGTAGCAATTTCCTTTTTTCTGCTTCTTTTTATCAAATACTACAAGATCATGACTAAGAGAAAGAATTGTCCTGTTTTGAATGCGGGACTCGATGCATTTATCAGAGTCTGTCTCTCTCTCTCTCTCTCTCTCTCTCTCTCTTAAATTTCCTTTTATTTGTTTTTTTGTTTTGTTTTGAGTCTTGCTTTTGTTGCCATTTAAAGGTAGCCCTGGTTTAGTCCATCCTGCTGGTATCTGAAGATCAGTGCACATTTGTTTATGAAATAACAACAAAAATCACTTCCCAACAAGATCCAAGAAGTCAAATAGGAAAAGAAATGAATGGCCTAGAATTGGAGAGAGCTGAATTCTATCCTTTGCTGTGCTGCTGATTGGCTGTCTGGCTTTTATTAAGATTCTCAGCCTATTGGCCTTCGTATATAAAACCAAATGGAGGGAGTCGGTCCTCTTTCAGATATGTTTCAACTTTAGCATTCTATAAATCTAAAACTATGTGGTTACAAACATCTAGTATCACTCTTGAAAACCTATGGAAGAGAATCTGAGAAAATATCAGGTTCAGCCTACATTTCCCGGCCTTCCATCTTCCCACCTTGCTATGGTTTAGATGTGGTGTGTTTCCCAAAAGTGTCATGTGCTTGAAGCTTGGTCCCAGCATACTGGGTTGAGGTGGGGAAATCTTTAAGAGGCGGGGACCAGTGGAGGGTGACTAGGTCGTGGGGACACCTCCCATCCCTTATGACTGGATTACGTGGTCCAGAAGGAGTGTTATCTCTCATGGGCCTATTGGCATGAAAAAGCAAGGTCACTCCACATTTTTCACCCCTTTGCATTACACTAGTTACCTTCATGCTTTTGTGCATTATTATGATGCGGCCAGAGGTGTGTGTTAGGACACCAATGCCATACTGTTTGAACCTAGCAGCCATTGAAATTTCAGAGTCAAATAACCTCTTTTCTTTATACATTATCTAGTATCAAGCATTTTTTTATAGCAACATTAAATAGACTAAGGCACATCTCCTTGTTATACCACCCAAAAACCAAGAAAAGAAAGATATGCCCACAAGTGTTCATGGCTGAGGAAAGTGACCAGGGCTTGCTTTTTTATGCTTTAATATGCATGTAAATTATCAGGTATCTTATTTTTGTGTACATTCCTCTTCAATAGATTCGGGGTGTATTTCTAACAAAACTCCAACATAAGGCTGAGGTTACTTGTATGTGGATCCCTTTGTGAGCATCACAAGTTTCTCAGGAGTACTTGAGCCCATCTGAAGACTGAATTCTCCAGAGGATGGGACAGATGCAGAAACTTGCTGGCATGCCGTGCAGACAGCAGAGGGCCAGGCTGGTGGATCCACTGCCTCTCCAGTATGGAGGCTGCAGGGTACAGACAGCAGATGCTGAGGCTTTTAGAAGAAGCCCAATCAAGAAACTCTGTTGGATCTCATTTTGTGCTCTGCATTTGTGGTCTTTTGGGAAACTAAAGGAGCTGATCTGAGCTGCATGAGGAGTGAACTGCTCCCAAGCTTCATCATCATAAGAGCTTTTTCTTCTTTCCCTTGAGCCCCCCCCCACACACACACACTTTTTCCTCTTCCCTTCCTCAAAACATTAAAACGTCCCCTCATCCACGTAAACCTGGTTTGCCCCTCATGCACCACTTCCTGCCAGCTCGCCTCTTGCTGTGGTTCTTTGGTGCCCGAATTCTGGGGCTGAGGGACCTTACTGCCATGAACAGGCAGTCACTGAGGAAGGATGGGCAGCCTGGCCCAAAGGACAGGGAAAAGGGCTGAAGCAGAACCCCCTGATTGGACAGGAGAGAACTGTCATCAAAAACATCAGAAGAACTTTTAGGAGATGCCATGGAGCAAAAGGACATTCAGGGATTCCAAACATGACTTCTGCATTTAGAAATTCGATAGAGGATGCGAGAAATACAGGAGTCACTGCTCAGAAGCAAACTGGAATTTGAAAAGAAATGGAAGAAATAGCTGACGACACCAACTAATGCAAGAAAATAGAAAACATGAGTGAGAAGACAGGAAAGGAGACCCCAGCCCAGAATTTTGTGAATAGTCAGAGGTTTCAGAGGGAGAAAAAGCATCTGTTGAAGGAAAATTAATGTTAACACAAATATAAAGAAAACATGCATGAGATGAAGAAAGACATTATCTGTTTTTCCCAGGCAAAATTAATGAGAACGGACACACACCAGGTCATGCATCATGAAAATTTCCGAATACCATGGATGGAGAAGATACAACATTTTGGATGGAGGAAAAAAAATACTTGAACAGAATCCAAGCTAGTGCCAAACTTTTCATTTGCAGACTTTTGATAGAATTTTGAGCTGGGAATTCTATATGAGCACCTAATACTCCAATGTGAGGGAAAAGAAGGATAATTTTGGAAACTCAAGAACTCAGAAGCTCATCACCATTGTTTATACCATTACTAAGGAAATTATAGAATATCCTAAAGAAAAAAAGTAAAAATTAGTTCAAAGCTAAGACCTAATGACAGGTGAAAAACACATTAAGAATACATACAAAAAATTGTGACGGAAATATATATTCTTATAAAATGTCTGATTTAAGTAGATGCTGCGAATGAGTGCAAAGGCCCCCTCTGTCCTCTCTGCTCTGGAAGACTGATCAAGCATAGTCTCTTTTATGGGCTCCTTTGCCCTCTGGCTACCATTTGGGTTCAACTGGCAGGAGACTTGAGGAAGGGAAGAGAGTGAGGTCAGAGTGTTTATTCCACGTGTGGCAAGGTCCTCTAGGCTGGCTGTCCCTCTAAGGAAGGGCCTTATTTCAAAGTGGACTATTCTATACTATTCTCCCTCCCACAGCAAGGCAGCCTCCTTCCATCCATCTGGTGGGGGTGAGGGGTGCTCTGTGTAACTCACCTGAACTTCTGCATTCTTCTTTGTAACTCTCCTGCCTCCCACACTATTGTTGATAGTCTCTTTGAAAAGAAACCCTGCTTGGATAATCTGATTTTTTTTTTTTGATAACAGATTGAACCCGGGGGTGCTTAATCACTGAATCACATCCCCAGCCCTTTTTATTTTTTATTTTGAGACAGGGTCTCACTCCGTTGCTTAAGACCTTGTTAAGTTGCTGAGGCTGGCCTTGAACTTGAGATCTTCCTGCCTCATCCTCCCAAATGCCTGGGATTAGAGGCATGGGCCATCAAACCTGACAGGTTATCCAAATTTGAGTGCTCCATCTGTACCCTATTGGGGTCCTAACTAATAGAACTATAAATTCTAAGTGTTAATAAGTGCTTTTGAAACAGGAGAAAAAAAAACTGCAAGAGAAACCTTAAGATGACCTGAAATAGATGATAACTGAGGGGGAGGGGGGAGGGGGAGTACAGCTGGGAATGTAGCTCAGTAGTACAGCACTTGCCTAGCATGTTCAAGTTTAAGGACCTCGGTTCAATCCCAACACTATTTAAAAAAAAAAAAAGACAAAAGAGCATATATTTTACAAGGGGTGGATGGAGTGGGAAATGGGAAGGGACCAGGGAGGAGATAGCACTATTCTAAGGGTATTGTGTGTGAGTGTGTGTGTGTGTGTGTGTGTATAAGAGACAGGAGAGAGAGAGAGAGAGAGAGAGAGAGAGAGAGAGAGAGACTGGGAGTTAAACCTAGGGCCACTCTACCACTGAGCCACATCCCCAGCCCTTATTTATTTTTATTTTGAGACAGAGTCTCTAAACTGCCCAGGTTGGCCTTGAACATGAGATCCTCCAGCCTCAGCCTCCTGAGTCACTGGGATCATAGGTGTGCATGCCCAGCTTCTGAGTGCACTATTTTCTGTAGGTATTTCTTTTGAAAGCATGTTGACATATTCAAGTGTAAAATCAGTAAGTTCAGGAAGGAAGTTTCTAGTTCCTGATGAGATGAAGGACACCCACAATACCCTATCATTTCCACACATTACAATTAAAAACCCCAGACATGTCAAAGCCATTACCTGGGGACTTTGAAAAGCAAATTATTTATGATGACTAGGGGCCAGGTTGAGGGTTCAATTGTCCTGCAGCCACCAGAGAAGGACATTTTCTTCTAAACTTGCCCAGATTGGGACAGCAGGAAGAATCAGGGTGAGGTTTAAAGTGGGTCCACAAACATCCAAAACTAGATTTATGCTTCACCTTGTTGAGGGCAGAGTACCTACCAAGCCATTCTAATCTGTTTATTTGTTTTATTAAAGCATTTACTTACATCAATACAAACTCATAGCTATTTATTTGATGTTTTTGTTATAACCCAGAATTACTTTTTGAAGTTTATGTTGCTCTAATTGTTCCACCCTGACCTTGGGGGCTCTTTTGTCTGTCCTCTGTGATCTCTTGACGTATTTCCACCAGTGTGGAGGTCGTGGTTTTTGGCACTGCAAGATGCTCTAGGCTCATCTAGTCTACTTGCAGCTCCCAGCCCTAACATGAGCCCTCTCTCAAGGAGCCCTAGTTCCTACCAGAGAATGGTATTAAAGGTCAATATCTGGATGCTAAGTGTGCTCATCACCACTGGGGGTTACAGCTTCTAGGCTCTCTCAGCTGATAGAGCAAGAAAATATATGTGTGTATACCAGCTATGTGCACACACAATAGCTATAAATATTTCTGTCGATAACTTTCTGTATCTAAATGAAACTAAAATTAGTTCATACTGATGTTACATCTCCAACTTCAGTCTATTACCATATGCATCATTCTAGCATCTTCCCTTGCTTATCTGTAACCTCCCACTCCAACAGTGAGAAAACCGGCTTCCACCATCTGCTGTGCATTTACATAACTGTTCAATTACAGGGGGCATGTATAGTGGAGGAATTATCAACTCATACCCCTACAGGGTTTTTTCTTTTTTTCAGAGAAAACAAATAATGAAATGGTAAATATAGATGGAACCATATAAATAATAAAAATTCAATTGCAGTGATCTGCTTTGGGTTGAATGTTTGCATCTCCACCTAATTCATAGGTTGTACCCTTATCACTAATTATATAGTTCTAGGAGGTGGGGCCATTAGAAAGTGATTTCAAGTCAATTTCATCCTGTTCCTAGATGGTAAAGTAAATAAGCCCCTCCCCCAATCTTAAAATCCTAGGAGGTTTTAACTCAACGTTTTATACATTAAAGTCTTGTAATGGTGCTTTACGTGTCAATGTAGCATGTGAAAGACTTTGTACAGATAGGTAAAATTTCCATTTCTGAGTGACAAAACGTGATGACACCTCCTCCTCTGTAACTTGAAATCAAAACTATCAGATTTTATTTTTATATAATTTAAGGAAGGTGAAGTTAAGGGACTAGAAGACTTCTAAATTGGCTTCTTCAATTTAAATGTAATATGATTTAAATGTAACCAGTTGGGATTTTATAGCTAAAATTATATTTGTGTATATAACTTAACAAACTTGTAAATTGTAATAAATATATTTGCAATTATTAAAATGTTAAATGATAAAAAAAAAGAAAGTGATTCAGTCATGAATGTGCAGCTTCCTGAATGGGATTAGTGCCCTTTTAAAAGAAGCCTGTAGGGGCTGCCTTGTCCCTTCAGTCATATAAGCCAGACATACTGAATCTTGCTGGCACCTTGATCTTGGCCTTTCCAACCTCCAGAACTGTGGGGGTAAATGTGTTATTTATAAGCCAGCCAGATCATGGTATTGTGTCATAGCATCTCTAAGATGTGATCCAATCACACTAATGAAAAGACAGAGATTGATGAAATCTGATTTTTAAAATACCCAGTTATATATTCTCCATAAAAAAAAATCCACTTTAAATAAAATGAAATTGATGCTATCCTTTCTGTTTATCCCTGATAATTTTCATTGTTCTGATACCTTTCTTATCTAATAAACATAAAGCCATTTATGCTTTAATTAGTCCTCACATGATTATCTTTTTCAATCCTTTTATTTTTAACCTATGAACAGTTCTGAATGCATATGCACTTAACAAAGCTTCTAAATATATGAGCCCAAACCTGCAAGAACTAGAAAGAAAAATCCACAATTAGTCAGAGATTCCAACCCCCTCTCTCAACAATTTGTAACAGGTAGCCAGATAACCAGTAAATGTATAGAAAACTTGAGCACACTATAAACCACCTTTATAAAGTTAACATTTATAGAATATGCCACTCAACAGCAGCAGGATACATATTCTATCAGGTGCACTTTGGAACACTGACTAAAATAAACCCCTAATGTCTCCGCTGGGCAATAAACCAAAACATAATAAATTTAAAAGAATTCAAGTCATACCAAGTTTTCTCTCTGATCACACAGGAATTAAATTAACAAATCTTATAACAGGTGGCTATCTGAAAACAATATCCGCCCATATCTAGAAACTAAATAGTACACAGGATAGTTGCATGGTATGAGGCAAATCACTCCAGACTGCTAACTCCTTGCAAAGGAGAAAAATAAAACCAAGATTGTAGAGTGGAAAAATCAGATAACAACTCACGTAGGTGCTCAAATGTCACATCACCAATGAAGGATGGCAGATATTGCATGCCCACAGATGGGGTATCCTGAGGAAGACACAAGTTTCTCGATGAGAATGCAGAACCCGAATCTAATCACAATGGGGGAATCAGAAAAGCACAGAAGAAACTCATTCTGTTTTTTAAAATACCAGGGAGGACTGTCCTCTCCAGATTAAAGGAGTTAAAGAGACATGACAACTAATGGGAATAACAAGGATGCTTACCCCAGCACTCAATCCTGCACTGGAGAGAGGTGGCCAATGCTGTGATAGACATTACTAGGCCATCTGACCAAATATGGGTACCATCATAAGTTATATCAGTATAAATTTATGAAATAGATCACTGTGCTGTGGATATGGAAGATAAGATCATTCTTCTTTAGAAGTACACACTTAAACATTTAGGGATAAGGGCCATGGTATATATAGTTTACTCCCAAATGGCTCAGAAAACAATTATACAACTGTGTGTGTGTGTGTGTGTGTGTGTGTAAGAAAGAAGCAAATGACTATATCAAATGGAGTAAAATGTTAATCATTGGTAAATCTAAGAGTATTATGCATATTCTTTAAACTATTTTATTTTTCCTAATTATAAAATTATTTTCAAAAAGTTATAAAAACTATCCATGATGATGAATTATTAATTTTATTAACACAATCTAGAGGTTAGGAATGGGAGAATAGGTAGGAAGACCAAAGCATTCTAAGTGACTCGGCTGGTGAAGGTGGTAGGGGTGATGTTGTTAAGGACTTAGGGAGTCACAGTGACTGGTAGATTTTAGTATATACATAGAGGATTCTAGCTTTAAGTGCAACTTAAAATATAGAAGGAACAGTTGTGGTTGCTTATGCCTGTAATTCCAGTAACTCAGGAGGCTGATGCAAGAGGATCATGAGTTCAAAGCCAGCCTCAGCACTCAGCAAGGGCTTATACAACTTAGCAAGATCCTGTCTCAAAATAAAAAATGAAAATGTCTGGGGATATGGTTCAGTGGTTAAGCACCTTTGAGTTTTATCCCTGGTGGCACGCGCGCACACACACCCCCCTGAGATATATCCTGAAATTTGTATTATTTGATAGGACAGAAGTCAAGGGGAACTTTAAAATGAATGCCCTGTTTAAGCCAAAGTAAATTTGAAAACAAGAAAACCGCAGACAATAACAGATATAATAAGTAGCAAAATAAAAAGGAGAAAGATATGAAATCAAATCTATGGGATACTGCGAGAAGTATGAATGGGCGGAACGCCAGTATCGAATAACAAGGACTCTCAGACTGGGTTAAGGGAAATGTCAGACTCTATGCTTTCTACAGAAGACAGGCTTATTTTCATAGAAAATTTGGAATTTAAGGAATAGGTAAAGATAAAACAAAAATATGCAAATCAAATAATATTAAATAAACTGAAATTCAAAAGCAATAACTTTGATATTGTTTATAGGTGAGCCAGGATGGGTTTATAAGTGTGAGGAACCATGTGACACCCTGCCTTTTTCCCCCAAACCCAAGGATATGACTGCTTCCTTACCAACCCAGTCAAAAAGGATGCATTTGTTCCAGCATAAATAACACTGATGATGGCTGTCATAAGCCATCTGGAGGCTATCCCTCATTAACTGAGCCTAATAATAACTGATTGCCAAATCCTGGATTTTGGGGGTTTTTTTAATATATAAAAAATGAATACATGGTATTTGAAGTTAGTACTAATGACTTCAGATATCTTCAATCACACCAAAGAATGGATTGGATTGCCTTAAGTGGTGTGTTGAATCCAATAAATTCACAGCTGCTTAAAACGTCCAGGTCTTTCCTGTTGAGACACCAAAGGGAGTGATAGAGAACACCTGTCCAGCCTGTTAACTGGTTTCCCATGACTGAGTTTTTGCTGCCACCTATAGGCCGACTCTCGACACAACACTTCTCTCATATACTAAAGGGTCCCTTCAATGTTGTATGCAATGTGTGTTGCACATGCAGCAAAGTGAGGGTCCAGTCTCCACGCAGTGAGGGTCAATGTTAGGGTCTGTAAACAAGTCAGGATGGCGCCTGGCATTTTGCCAGAGGGAGTGGTTTGTGAAGTAACGCCATCGAGCCATTAAGTGTGGAGATAATTTTTGAGGATAATGAATAATGCTAAATTATGTTATCTTGTAGACTTCATCATTGTCAAGTAGATACCTAGAGCTACTCACAGGAGTAAATTACACTGTGCTTGATTAACTAAGATGCTAATCTGAGTCTTTCTGGTTTATATCATATATCCTGTCCTACAATAAACGGCTCCTACTCCTGCTGTATCAATGTACACAAGTTGTTCGTCACCCCCGCCCTACCCCCCAGCCCCCACCCCCAACCCCCCCCCGTTATTTTGCTGCAGCCGGACTGCGGCAGGTCCAGTTTCCACACAATCTCCACACAGCAGGCATCTCCATACAGGAACTGTGGACACACATCAACACATGTGAGAGTAGTGAAATGATTAATTCACTGCAGGAGCACCTTTGGCCAGGACCTGAATCTCAGAATCACACAATCTCGCGAGCCTGGAAGTGCAGCATATAAACTCAGTCAACTCTGCTCCTCCCTCCTGAGTTCTCAAGTGCCAAAAATGCACCCTTGCAGCTCACACTGGAAAATAAGATGTTATTTCCATGTGAAAAAATAATAGTGATAATCACAATAAATGCAGTGTCTATTTCACACTTCCTATGGGCCAGGAATCTTTTACCCACGCATTATCTCATTTACTCTTCACAACAATATTCTGGGATAGTAATTCTCATCCCCTTTCTTACAAAGAAACAAACTAAGGTTTAGAGAAATCAAATAACTTTTCCAAAAATAATGCAACTAATCAGTAGTGGGTTCTAGGCTTACACCTAAATCTGCTCAAAATTGACTGTGTTTTGCAGTATGGCATGCTTGACTTTAAGTCCATGTGTTATGGTTTGGATATGAGGTGTCCCCCAGAAGCTCCTGTGTTAATTCAGGAATGTTCCTGGGTTGTGACAGCTGTAACCTCATCAGTCCATTCTAGTTGGAATAGACTGGGTGCTAACTGTAGGCAGGTGGGGTATGGCTAGAGGAGGTGGGTCACTGGGTTGTGTGCCCTGGAAGGTTGCATCCTCCTTGTGACCCTTTCCCTTCCCTGAGTCCCCAAGGCACTTCCTGGCTACCTTGAGTAGAGCAGGCTTCTCCACCACACCCTTCCACCATGATGTTCTGCCTTGGGCCCAGAGCAATGGACTCCACTGACCATGGACTAAATTTCAGGAACTGTGAGCCAAAATAAACTTGTGCCCCTCTAAGTTGTTCTTGTCAAGTATTTTGGTCATGGAAATGAACAACTGACTAGCACATGGGAAAATCAACTTGACAGCAAAACAACTTTGACAGCCTCCCCACTAGAAGAATAAAATGTGTTGCTTCATGGCGATACTCACCGGTGTCGTTTTTCCTGATGGAGTCAATGTCCGATCTCAAAAACTCTAGAGCCACTGGCCATATGAAACCGCTAAATTCTTGGGAAGAAAAATTAGTAGGATAGTCATACTAGCCTCAGTGAGCCTTTTTCTGGGGGACTTCCATCCATCCATTTGTTCGTTCATTCATTCATTATTCCCAACATGCTCTTGGAACTACTAACCACGTAAACCAAACCACAATGCAATGTGGTGGCTGCATCAGTGGAGTATGAGGTGCACCTAGCAAGCAATGTATGTTGTCACCTACATTGCTAATCTGAAGTTGGTTTCTTTTTTTTTTTTTTCTTTTTCTTCATCAAAACCCTTTTTCACCAAAACGACAAAGTACATACCCATACAAACCTTTTTATTGCTATTTGTGTTTGTTTCAAAGTTTGTTTTCTATCTTTCTTTCTTTCTATTTTTTTTCTTTTTTGGTGGTTGTTTTTTCTCTTTCTATGCTTTTATTGTCAAAATTTGTTTTCTTGTTTTCCATTTAACTTACATTACTTGACTGCATTAATCTAATCATTACATGCACAACTGGAAATTTTCAGTGCCGTTTTCTCCTTGATACATATTTCAAGTATTTTATTTTGTGTTGTATGTTGCTTATGCAATGACTTGCAGGCATATAAACTATATACACATTTGGGGAGGGAAGCCACAAGAAAACCTTCTTTCTGTGTGTACCTATGCAGTTTTCAAGACTGTCATTTGATTGTTATCTCTTGGCCACTTAGCATCCACAGACTCAGCTGGACGGATCAAGAGCTCACTTGCTTCAACCTCTGCCTCATGGCAAGAAACTGACAAAGCCTCCAAATCAGACTACACTCTTCAAGGGTAGCAACAAAGATGTGTGGTGGTGGTGGTGGTGGTGTGTGTGTGTGTTGGGGGTAGGGTTCATTTTTGCTTTCTGTACCAGAGATTGAATCCAGAGATGCTCTACTACTAAGTCATATCCCCAGACCTTTTTATTTTGAGACAGGTTCTTGCTAAGTTGCTTAGGGTCCCACTAAGTGTCTGAGGCTGGCTTTGAACTTGCAGTTCTCCTGCCTCAGCCTCCCCAGCTGCTGTGATTACAGGCATGAGCCACCACACCCAGCCAAAGATGTTTTCTCAATTCTAAAAACTGTCTCTAGCTTCTATTTAAACAAATTCTACAGGGCAAATGTTGGTTAGATCTTCTATTCCTAAAATCTGTAAAGGTTATGAAGATTCCAGGGGCAAACTGAATTCTGATCAAGGGCATCCAAATACCAGCACTGTGCCTGCAGGCTGTGCATTGATGGGCAAGCTGGTTACCTCTCTGAACCTCCATCTATATTATAAACTTCTTATTGTAAGAATTGAGAAAATACATGCAAAGCACTTGGCAAAAAACAAAATATGGCATAAATAACAGATTTTAGGAACATACTGTGGATCCAGTTTTGTACCCCAGAAGAGATGATTATCTTGGCTGGACAGAGAAAAGGCAAAAGACAATCAACCATTATATGTGACTGAGTGAGCCAGAGCCTGGGACTTCGAGCCCACAGCCCATTCTGTTTGAATATGTTGGTAGAATAGAACACTCAGACAAACCTGGGCTTCTGCAAACAGGAGTAGCCTGTACCTTACCTCCTGGGTGGTCCCCTGGGAAAGCAGCAGGACCCAGTTTAGGTGAGGGAGATGCCACAGGGGTGAGGCAGAAATGGCAGCATAGAGTCACTTAGAGGGCACCTGGGACAGCTCTCAAGGTTCTCCAGACCCAGTGGCACAGGTGGGCATCAACACAGGCACAGAGGTGCTGAGAAGTCAGCAGTCCCAGAGACCTCGAGGTGCAAATGGGGGCAGGGGTGTTCTATGGACCTTACTATAGAAAAGCAGATCAACTTTGGGAATCTTCCAGGCACTCGTGGGCATAGATGCAGATGGGCCATTGGGAACCAGGACTCAGCAGGAGGTGCAAGAACTGAGTCCAGATACTGTATTCCATGCTTTGACACTAACCCTGTCCTTTTTGCAATGCCAAAGAGATGAGAACTCCTATTAACTGGAGAAAACCTGAATTGGCTAAGATTACATTTCCATTATCTGGAAAACATGGGCCCAAAATATAAATTCAGGTACAAAAAATAATCTCTAAAGTTCATGTTTGAGACCTAAGAACCTGATATCTGTTACACATAGAACCTAGCAGAGCACCTGATATACAGCAAATTTTCCATAAACATTGATGATTATCATCAATAACCATCAAGCTTAAATACATACAATTCATCGAGGTAAGGGTGTCACAAGCAGTGAATGGTTGCAAAGCCTGACAGCCCTAGCGATGCTCCGCCCTGGCCTCTGCTGCAGAGAGCCAGGTGGCTGATGATCCCAGCAGCTCCTTCCTATAGAGTGTTGTCAACCCATTCCTGCAGTCTGGGATTCTTCTGTGGGCCCCTTGGCTCAGGAACGCCCCCTCCGGCCCAGCCAGGATGCCCCAGCTGCTCTGCTGTTCAAATTCTGCCCTGCCCTCACTCCTTCCTGCTCTCCCCCAGAGCAGTCCGCCTGCATTTCCTGACCATCTCCTTCATCCTTCACAGGAATCCTCCCCGATCCCATCAATCTCTTGCACGGCTAATCCCATATGAGTATCATCTTCACAGAGGACCAGGTTCTATAAGAGTCCTCGACCTGGCAGTCCCTGTGGGACCAAAAGGACCCAGTCAGCTTTAGTGAAGAAGTCCAATGGGGGACAAAGGGTCTTACAGGTGGCTGAGCTGAGAGGTGTGGATGCTGGCTCTGAACTGTTCGCCCAAGGTAGGGATCAAATTGCAGAAGATTAGTGAGGCCAGGCTCCATGGAGCAGGCGGTGGGAGCCTGTGGAAGGGCTTTTGTCAGAAGAGTGACAGGGAGTGAAGGTGATGACAGCAGCTCAGGAATTTGCTCTTGAAGCCTGATCCCCCACTGTGGAATGCAGAGCCCTGTCTTCTGTCAGATGAATTGCAAACTTTGGCAAGTACCCAAGGCTAGCTGTCGCCTTCCTAATATCACACCATGCACTCCAGGGCTAGAAACACAGAAGACAGGGTATGATTACGGCAGAGATGCCCTTAAAAACACCTGTGTTGTCAAGAAAGAATGTAAGATTTAATTGTGAGGAAAAATCAACTTACTTTTACCACTCTGAACCTTACTTCTCTTCTCTGCAAAGGACAGGAAAGGAAACCACACAGATTCTAACGTCCATTGTAGCTCTCCTAACCTATCATTTTAAGAGTTATTGAAGAGCCAGGCATGATGGTACACACCTGTAATCCACAGGGCGCTGATGCAGGAGGATTGTAAGTTCGAGGCCAGCCTGGGCAACTTGGTGAAATCCTTTCTCAAAATAAAAAATAAAAAGGGCTGGGGAGGTAGCTCAGTGGTAGAGTGCCCCTATGTTCAATCCCCAGGAAACACACACACACACACACACACAAACACACGAGACCACAAGTGATCGAATCACTTCCAATTCTAATTTCAATAATCAGAAGATGCCAAGTCACTTTTATTTGCCAATGCTTGACATTGTGTCACTGAAAAGGATTTCTAAACAATTTGTCTTTCTTCTGACACGAGACTTTCAGTTTCATTGGTTATAAATAATTGCTGTTGACAAGTGTTTCAGCAGTTGTCGGTAATATATTCATTTTATTGATTTTTTTTCTTATATATCATGACTGAATTTTACATATCTCTGAGGATAAATATTAATGGAGCAGTGTGATGGTTAATCTTGGTTGGCAACTTGACTAGACTGAGAGATGTGGAGGTAGTTGGTAAGCACATTCCTGGATGTGTCTGCAAGGGTGCTTCCAGAGAAGATTGGCAGGTGGGTAAAGCCCTCCCTGAATTTTGGCAGCACCACACAATAGGCTCAGGGCTCAGATGGAACAAAAGCAGGGGAAGGAGGAATCGCAGCACTGCAAGCCTTTCTTCTTGAGCAGGGACCCTTTTTGCTGCTGCCTTTGCTTGTGAATATCAGACTCCGGCTTTCTCAGCTCTTCACATGGACTCACGCCTGCATCTATTAGCCTTAAAGAACAGGGGCAAGGGCTCAGGAGGCTGAGGCAGGAGGATTGAGAGTTCAAAGCCAGCCTCAGCAAAAGTGAGGCACAAAGCAACTCAGTGAGACTCTGTCTCAAAATAAAATACAAAATAGGGCTGGGGATGTGGCTCAGTGGTTGAGCGCCCCTGAGTTCAATCCCTGGTACCAAAAAAAAAAGAACAAGGAGACAGTAAAACACCAGGTCCTTGAAATACCCCCTTTCTATTCTCAAAGACCTAGAAGTTAAGGAAAAATTGAAAGCAGGCCTGGGCCAGAAAGTCCAGATACATATTAACTTGAAGGACACTGGCTTTCTCTTACACATATGGGAGACTAGAACAAGTTACTGTTACCTGTAGAAAACTGCTCTTTTGCATGGAAACTTGCACCTTGGAATGCTGGCCATGTAAGCAAGCTAATGCTCATGATGTCACTATTTCTGCAGCCTAAGATATAGGCTCCTCTCTGAGTGGGGACTGGTGCAAACTGAGGGCACTGTGGAAGGGATACATGCCACTCACCCAAATGGCCACCACTGGACAGAGGTGCTACCTCTTTGGCCTATCACCACTAGACCCTCCCTACAGGCATTTCTCCATATCCAGGCATTTTCTTTGGTCCCTTGGCAACGTGTCACACTGCCCTGGTACAGCTGTACTGCGGCATGATGCAGCAACTCTCCTGGGAACTTCCAGGCCTTCAGCCTCAGACTGGGGCTGCACCACTGTTCCCTCTCATTCTGAGATTCCAACTCTTGGACTGAGCAGCTACTGGTTTCCGGGCTCTCCATCCTGCAAATAGCCATTGTGGGACTAGACAGCCTCCTATTGTGTAAGCCACTGTTTACGTCCCTGGTGCCCCACCAGAGAATCGAGTTCTATGTCTGATGCATACATGTACTAAAAGTAGTGTAACGGAAAGCTCGGTCCTTGTCCCCAATGCCAATCAATGCCAATTTAATAATAAGGACATGGTTTTGAGAAAAAAAGGGAAAAGAAGTTTTATTGTGTTGCTAGCAAAGGAGAAACACAGGGGACTCCTGTCCCAAAGGCTGTGACTCTCTGGATCAGGAGGGACAGGGGGCTTTTAAAAGAACTTCAAAGGGTATATTCCAGGTGTTCTGTGGTAGAGAGCACCAGGGCACCCTGATGGTATGTTAGGATTCACTTGTTAATTTGAGAAGTATTTACTCCCCAGATCCTCAGCAGGCATCTCCTTCCCCTAGTGGGTATATTCAAGGGCAATTAACTAGGGGGAAAAAATAACACTGTCTCCCTAATCTTATTAGGAGAGGGGGGAAGGGGAAAAGAGAGGAAAAAAAATTTTTTTTTATTTGTTTTTTTAAATAAGCCTTAGAGGGCTGGGGTGGTGGCTCAGTGATAGAGCACTTGCCTAGCATGTGTGAGGCTTTGCATATAAATAAATGAATAAAATAAAGGTTCATTATATCTAAAAAAAACAATTTAAATAAATACATAAGCCTTAGGGCAATGAGGGCTACATTTCAGGAGGCAAAGGGACCACTGTTACAGTAGCAGAATTATGGGGGGAAAAAGGATAATAATGCAAACAAGCTGAGATTGATATCTCAATCAATGGAGTCAGCTGTCTGTGAACTGAGACTTCTAAGGACTTCAGAAACATTAAGAACCACGCCTAGTTTCTTTAGAGATGAATATTAGGATCCCCCACCAGATAGAGTGAAATGCCAGATTAAAAATTATAGAGAGTGAGTGAAAGTCAACATATTGACCTGCACCCAACCCGTTCCTCTGCGCTGCTCCGTGACACCTGCACCAGGATGCACACCCCAGCCTGAAACCACTCATCTGGAACTTCAGGACGACAGGTTCCTGCTTGGAGCACAGCCTGCTAGAGGAAGCACTGTTTTGGGGCAAGATGCCAAAAGAACTTGGAAACAATCCACCTTCCTTGGTCTCTAAATGGGTTTCTTGGATCACCTGCTTCAACTATTATCCACATGTTTACTTACTATGCTTGTTATGAGGCCTTCCAGGTTCTGCTTTAGACCAACTGAACTAGAATCTTTAGGGAGAGAAACCTAGGAAACTGATCATGTATCAAGCAACCGGCTATGGCTTAGGTATTAGGTGTCCTCCAACAGCTCATGCCTGAGACCATGCACAGATGTTTAGAGGTGAACTGATTGAGCTACAAGAAGTTTAATCTAATCATCCTGATAGGGATGAACTTGGTGGTAGCTACAAGCAGGGAGGGTGTGGCTGGTGGAGGTGGGTCCCTGGGGGTGTGCCTTTGGGGTGTTCTTTGTGTCTGTGGTGAGGGGAGCTCTCTCTCTGCTTCCTGGTTCAATGTCCTGAGCTGCCTCCCTCCCCCACACACTTCTGCCCTGATGTCATCATGCCTCAGTCTCACCTTTGGCCCAGAACAATGGAGTCAGCTGTCTATGAACTGAGACCTCTAAAATAATAAGCCCCAAATAAACTCTTCCTCCTTAAAACTGTTCTTCTCAGATCTTTTGTTCAAAGCAGAAAAAAAGAGTGATTTAAACACAATCCATGTGTTGGTTTCTTTGCTTTGGGGTTTTTTATTTTGTTTGTTCATTTGTTTGTTTTGTACTGGAGATAGAACCCCAGAGTGCTTAACCACTCACCCATATCCCCAGTTCTTTTTATTTTTTATTTTGACACAGGGTCTTCTTACTAAGTTTCTTAGGACCTCACTGAGTTGCTGAGGCTGGCCTTGAACTTGCAATCCTCCTGCCTCAGCCTCCAAAGTCGCTGAGATTACTGAGGAGGGCCACCGTGCCCAGCAACCTATGTATTTCTTAAGCACACTTCAGAAATACTTGTTCTTGAAGATATTAGTTCTAATGTCTGGATCTAGCTTGAACCATCAGAAGGATGAATGCTTCTCTATATCTTTTGGCCACTGTTACCTTTACTAAGTTTTCTTCCTATGTCCTACGATTTTGTAAAAGTCATTATGAAACACAAGTATACATGACACAACTATTTTACCAGCTTATTAAAATGTCATAGTGTATTTTGCTATTTTTATTACTAAGTCTCCCCTATCATAATCGTAGCTAAATGATGTATTTTATAAGGCAAGGCTTAGAAACACAGTATTTCCTTTGCAAATCTGCTATGAGACTCAGACACATTGTAATTAAAATTGAGCTGATCCTGGTTTTCCATTTTTCTCTAACTGCCAGAAGCTCATAAGCTAATTTAATTGCAGCAATTATGTTAAACCTCATAATTAAAAGAGGCATAGTCTCATTTTTATCAATTCTGACTTTTTACTTCATTTTTTAGTTTTATTGTTTGTACCTTTATTATAAACTATATTTAAATCTAAATCTTTGATGAGAATTCCTATAAATTAGGCCAGAAGTCTGTCACTTCTTTTTTTATATTTTATTACATTTAACATTTTGTTTATTAGAATATATTATTATAAATAATGTTAAAATATTAATGTGATAATCATATATAATATATTAAAATATGTTGATTTCATAAAATTTTAAGGATGCTTGATAAAGTATAAAGAATAAATCTATAATCTTACCATTCAGTAATAGCCACAGTTAAAATCTTAACATTTTGTTTCTTTTCTTCATTTTCTACTCATATGAAATTTCTTTAAAAAACATAACTAGTTTGAAATCATACTATACATTGAGAATCCTGGCAGCTTTTTTTCTTTTTTTATTCATCCATTGCAGTTGTACCTAATGGTGGGATTTATTGTTACATATTCAGACAGGCATGCAACTTAACAATATCATTTGGCCAATATTTTCCTTTTCCCTCCCCTCTCCTGATATTTTTTTTAACTTAATATGACTGTATCTATGAAAGCAGTTAACTATGTCATTAAGTATTTTTGATAAACATGATTTTTTTAAATCTATCCCTTCTTTTGGACATAACCAAATGATTATTATGATTAGTTTTTCTAGTTTATTTTCTACTATACAATATTGTAGTAAGCATATTATACACAGATTTTTTTGCTTATCTGAGATTGTTTTCTGGATAAACTTCTAGGAGAACAATTACAGATCAATGGGTAAGAACATTTAAGTGATGTTTTGGTGATGTTTTATCAAATTCTGGAAATTTATGGATTTCAAAAAATCCTCTCTGAATGAGGGCAGGGGGTGCTGGGTTTGTGGCTCAGTGGTAGAGTGCTTTTCTGGCATGTGTGAGGCACTGGATTCGATCCTCAGCACCACATAAAAATAAATAAAATCAAGGTATTGTGTCTGTCTACAATTAACAAATTTTTTTTTAAAAAAGAAAGAAATGCTCTCTGAATCATTTTAAATTCACCAGTTCCTCAAACTCCATATCAACCAAAGCTATCAATTCTACTTCCAAAAATCTCTTTTCCTGCTGTTCTGGTTAGAAGAAAGTCATCCTCCAGGTGGGTTGTTCTTAGACCTTCCTGCCCACAGAGCCCGTTCTGCAATTCCTCAGACTGACTCTTCTCTCCCCCTCCTCCTTCTCTTTTCTCCTCTTCCTCCTCTTTAGTTAGGCTGATATTTTTCTTGTAATATTTTTGCTTCTCCGTTTCTTATGCTACTCTTTCCTCCTTTTAAATGAGTGGCCACACTGGGCATGGTGGCACTCACATAGACTCCCAGTTCAAAGTCAGCCTCAGTAATCAAGGAAGGCCCTAAGAAATTCAGTGAGACCCTGTCTCAAAGTAAGATACAAAAACTTCCAGGGTTAGGTTAGTGCTACTGGGTTCAAGGCCTAGTACCAAAAAAAAAAAAAAAAAAAAG
>NW_026000211.1:1689326-1694869 GCF_001458135.2 Marmota marmota marmota | reverse complement strand
GTTATGTGACTACTGGGTTTCCAAGGGCCTAGTACCCTGGAAAAAAAAAAAAAAAAAAAAGAGTGACCGGTGATTTCATGAGCTGCAGCTTCTTAGAACTGGTTACTGTAGACAGCAACATTCTTTATCTCTTTTTTTTAAATGCCCACCTTCTCATTATGATTTTGTGCGGATCCCAAATTGTTCCACATCTCAGGGTAGAAAACAAGACCATGTTTGGCACAAGGGGCCCAACAAAGCTTTCATGGATAACTTCTTCAAGTGGACCCAACTCTCTTACTCCTTTGCTTAAAAACTCTGAAGAGCTAACCTTTTATTACTAACTGCAGGAAGGCCACACTTCTTGCCATCGTAATCAAGACCATCCAAGACCTGTCCCTAGCCTACTTTCTAGTGTCATTTCTCCTTACTTCTTCTTTATGGACCTTCCAGACAAAGTGTTCTAATGGTTCTGCTAAAAATTCTTTGATTTTATTCCTTGGTTCATGTTTTCCTATATTCTACTGTCTAAAGTTTATGTACACTTCAAGAAACTTTAATACCCCTCCAAGAAGCCTTCCCAAACCTTCTTGTTAGAATCTAGCTTTGTCTGATGCTTTCAAAAATATTTCCTAACCTCTCCTGCAAACATGCTGAGCCCTTCAAATGCAACGTCTTGACCTGGGCCTTATCCATCTACCTGTCTGCATCTCCTAGTCAAGTGACCAGCCCAGCGTGTACCCAAGATATTTATGGTATGAATGAATCAGTACTTGGTGGGAGTTAAACAAACAAGGAAGATGTGAAGATGGGTTTAATACTCCCCTTAAATACAGTATTAATCCTCAATTATAGGCACTAAAGAGAACATTAGTAATGTGAATTAGTATAATTAACAGTTAAACTCCAATGTCATCTCTCCCTCCCACCTTAAAACTATGCAGTGCAGGAGGCTTTGTGATGGAATTTTAGGTTTATGACTGAGCCCTCCTCCAGACAAATTTCTGGGGTTATGCCTTCAGTTTTTGGAATTATGACATATCAACATGGAATAGTTGAAGAACTGCTGCTAAGAGCCTCTTAGGAAATAGTAATAAGAAAAGCTGGGCAGGGGTGATGCATGCTTGTAATCACAGCAGCTCAGGAGTCCAAGACAGGAAGATTGAAAGTTCAAAGCCAGCCTCAGCAACTTAGCAAGGCCCTAAGCAACTCAGTGAGACCCTGTCTCTAAATTAAATACAAAAAAGGGCTTGGGATGTGGCTTAGGGGTTAAGCATCTCTGGGTTCAATCCCCACTAATAAAATATTTTTTTAAAAAATAGAGGGGCTGGGGTTGTGGCTCAGCGGTAGAGTGCTGAGGCTCTGGGTTCAATCTTCAGCACCACATAAAAGTAAAGAAATAAAAATAAAAGTATTGTGTCCAACTACAACTGAAAAATCAAAATTAAAAAAAATAAATTAAAAAAATAAATAAATAAAAAATAAAAGGAAAATAGTAACAAAATGAACTTTGGGATATTTGTTAGGATGATAGCTGCTCTTGTTGGCCTTTCTGAGCTAAGCCTGGTGAGGCTCCCTACTACTGGGGAGTTGGGGTGCTGATCTCCATGGAGAAATTCTTTACTCAAGTGCCCTTTAGTTCAATGTCTGAGAATTTAAAGGACTTCGTATTGTGGATTATAAAGTAAAAGAGTCCAATTATCCAGTGGAAGCTTCATTAGTAGCTAAAAATACTAGTGGGTGAAGAATGCTCAACATCTCTGTAAGAGACCTAACTAAAGTCCTAATGCATGACAGCAGCAGGGACTTTAGCAATTGCAAATTATAACCACCAGGTGGCAGAGTAGAATGCAAAACTCAAGAGCACCCCGACAAGGACATAATCTGGCTGTTTTGTTCCATGTTTGGTAACCCCAGAAGTTTGTCTGGAGGAGGGCTCAGTCTTACACCATTGAGACTGTAAGCCGGGAATTTAATTTCACCTTGTTCCAATTTTCACTTAAAAAAACTTCCAGGAAATGAATTATTAGATGGGACGGGCTCTTAAGAGCCAATTGCTAAATTTCCAGAAATAATTTTTAAAAAATTAAATTAAAATGAAATTCTATCAACTGCACTTATATGATAAATAATTGACTAAATTATATTTAAAATAAAGGTAATCAATACTTGAGACTCATCATTTACTATTTTCTATGCTCTTGAGGCTGTGTGTGTGATGTAAATACTACATAATGTTGCACATCTCAACTCCACATTCAGTGCCATCGAGTTGGTAACTTGGAATTGGCCATGGGAGGAATATCGACACCAAAGCAAATGGAAAAATACTACAAATCAGTTCTGAAGAGGGCTGGTTATTAAACCTTTCTTGAATATCACAGAGTGAGAAATATAGGAAGCTGGCCAATAAATCATACTGGGAAACAAAAGGAAAAGTTTGGAACTTAAAATTTGCTTCTAGTGCATGGCACGGTGGTGCACGCCTGTAATCCCAGAGGTTTGGGAGGCTGAGGCAGAGGATCACAAGTTCAAAGCCAGCTTCAGCAACTTATATGGCCCTGAGCAATTTACTAAGATCATCTCTCAAAATGAAAACTAAAAAAGGACTGGGGATGTGACTCAGTGATAGAGCACCTCTGGGTTCAATCCCTGATACAAAAAAAAAAAAAAAGGTCTCTCATAATAATTCAGACACAGCAAAATTCGGGGGCTAAAAACTTGGACTTCAGTCAGGACTTTGAATTTGAATCAATAATCTGTTATTTATTACTGTATATCTTAGGCAATCAACTTTCTGCACCTGTAAGGATATAGTATCTACTTCATTTAATCCTTACAATAAGGTTATTGTAAGGATTAAATAAATTAATACATATGTCACCTTAAATAGATACATGTTAACTATTATTATTACTAAAAGGAAAAGGAATTATTAGCACCAGTAATTCAGAAGTCACAAATATACAAACAGCAGAGACACATTTGAATTCTAAGACCCTAAACCCATATTCCAATCTTGTTATATTTTTACATTTAATTTCACATCATGATTTAAATTTATTTTCTGGAATAAGACTAAAGATGGTGCTAGATTTATTATTCTGTATTAACAGAACAAAAAATATTTGCTACCATAGTTTACATTTCCAATATTTGGGAAGTAAATTAAGAATTTACAGGGTTTAGTTCTAATGACTTTAATGTCTTTCCTTTAATATTTTTGTAAATATCAGTAAACTCGGAGAAGTGTTGTTTGAAATTTTATTAATTTATTAATTAATTTATTTATCTTTTTATTTATTGATACTGGGGATTGAACTCAGGGGCATTCGACCACTGAGCCACATCCCAGCCCTATTTTGTATTTTATTTAGAGACTGGGTCTCACTAAGTTGCTTAGTGCCTCACTCTTCTTGCTGAGGCTGGCTTGGAACTCACTTTTTCTTTCAGGAACCATAACTAAAGGGAAAGGAATAGCTTTCCAAGACACTCAATGGTATGAGGACATGTTCCATCAATGTGTAATAAAAACTCAGTTTCTTTTAAAGAAAAACAAAAAAAGACATCGTGACAGCGCAGACTCACTGCTTCAGAATCCGGAACTCTTAGGCTAAGGGAAAGTGACAGAGTGCTTCTGCACAGAGAAGTATGCACACTGCCATTTTTAGAATTCCTTCTGTCACAGGGTATACTCAGCACTGCAAGGGACGGGCATGTGACACTCTTAAGTCATTTGAGACTACAGCTGTCCTGCTGTCATGATCCCATTCAGAACTATTTTGGCACCACCACAGCTGCTGGTGAAACCAGATGGGCGTATCCCAGCAGGAGCAGAGCAGGAATGGGACAGCTAACTCTGAAAAGGTACCCATGACAGGGGGACCAATGGCCACAGACCCTGGAGGGCTTTTAACATTTAAATAAATGTGTTTTATAAAGAAAAATACTTGCAAGCTTGGCGATGCACTGTGATCCCTGTTTACAGGTGGTGCCTGTAATCCTAGCAAGTAGGAGGCTGAGATGTGAGGATCAAAAATTTGAGGCCAGCCTCAGCAACTGAGTGAGGTCCTATCTTAAAATAAAAAAATAAAAGGAACTGAGGGTGTACCTCAGAGATGAAGCATCTCTCAATTCAATCCCCAGTACTAAATAGATAGATAGATAGATAGATACATAGATAGATACATAGATAGATACATAGATAGATGTTCATGGCTAAGCAGGTGTAAAATAGAAAACTGTAAAGAAGTTAATCTTATTTTATTTATTTATTTTTTTAAACATTTATTTTTTTAGGTGTAGATGGACACAACACAATGCCTTTATTTGCATGTGGTGCTGAGGATCGAACCCAGGTCCCACCCATGCTAGGGGAGCGTTCTGCCGCTGAGCCACAATCCCAGCCCCAAGAAGTTTATTTTAAATAAACTATCTTCATTCATTTGTAATCAAGCCCACAATAGATAAAAGTACTGGTAACACCTTTGCAGAATTTCATCAGTCACATTTATGTGTGTGTGTGTTTGTGTAGAGTGATTTTTTTTCTTTTTTTAAAATCACTACCATTTATTTTGAAATAATTCTAAAATTACAGAAAAGTTGCAAAAATGGCAAAAAAAAAAAAATGAGTTTAATAGTCCTCCACCCTGCTTCTTCAGATATC
Source organism: Marmota marmota marmota (assembly GCF_001458135.2). Taxonomy (NCBI): domain Eukaryota; kingdom Metazoa; phylum Chordata; class Mammalia; order Rodentia; family Sciuridae; genus Marmota; species Marmota marmota. The sequence continues at coordinate 1,690,224 of NW_026000211.1, read as the reverse complement.
AATGTCATATCACATTCGCCTGCCTCTCCCCACCCCCCCCATATATCCATATGTTTTTCTTCTGAATCAACCGATGGTAAATTCCTACCCTGATGCCTCTGTCTCTCTAAATATTTTGTGTGCCTTTCCTAAAACAAAGACCCAGCTTACACATATTTGTAGCCTATTTATCGAAATCAGAATATTAACATTGATACTATTGTTGCATCTACAGAATTGATTTGATTTCACCAATTCTCTCACTAACTCTCTATCATATGTATTTTTTTTTCAGTCCTCTTTGAGTGAATCTGAAATTTTTGAAGAGTATAGAACAATCATTTTGTAATGGAGTTTTGAGTTTGGGGGATTTTCTCAGGATTGGATTCATGTTATGCCTGCATGGCAGGAATATCACAGAAATGATGTCATCTTTTTCTTGGAGTCTCCCACCGGGAGACACAGGTTAAGTTAGACACAGTACTGACTCTGATCATTGAAGGTGGTGTCTGCCAACATGCTCTACTGGAAAGGTTACTATTTTATCCTTTGTGAGGAAAAGTTACCTAGCAGGGAGTCATTAGATACAAAGTATCCTAATAATCTTCAAAAATTTTACCTGCTGTGTTCCGGGGCTTGATGATTCTTGCCTGAGTCAATTATTATGATGATAGTTACCAAAAAGTGACTTTCTAATTTCATTTATTAGTTTGTATTCTAGTGTAGCAAAGCACTTTTTGTCTGTTCCATTAATTTATTCATTTTTTGCTTTTATCAGTATCTATTCAGATTCTAATTGTTTTCTATGAATTATATTATCTGTTGCTCTCTTTATTGTGATGCTCATATTATCCTGAGTTGGTCAATAGGACCCTTTTTCAGTCTGGCTTCTGTGTCTTTTATATATATATATATATAT
>NW_026000211.1:1593548-1689059 GCF_001458135.2 Marmota marmota marmota | reverse complement strand
TATATATATATATCTCCCCAAAAATTCTTTGAGCAGTTCCTTACTTTTCTTATACAGCAAAATCCTCCAACACCAGAGTCAATTGTCCAAGGAGTTCTAGTTCCTTTTAATGGAGGATGGTATTTAAAAATCAGCTTTGTGTGCTAAATACACCCTTAGGACTGTATCATTGCTTTCCAACACTCCCAGCAAACAGAGCCAGGGATATGCAAAATATGCATATTCCATAGTCTGTCCTGAGAGTCATCTTGATTTCTATATCTGTATATTTAAAAACATGTGTTTATACCAATACCTCCAATTTCAGTTGAACACCACGGGGTGCATTTTAGCTTTCTCCAATTGTTTATTCACAGTTCCATTCTCTGAGAGTAAAGAGCCTGAATCCCACTATTTGCTCAGTCTTAGAAAATGCAGTTTCAGAAGTGCTAACACATACTACTGTGAAAAAAGAAACCCTACTGGATATAGTAATTGCTTATGGTTTTTGTTTTTCCCAAGAATGTAAAATCAAATACTTGAAATATTTGGTTAGTTCATTTATAATGGTTGTTGTGTAAATGTTGTTAGGAATATTTATTTCTGTTTATAATTTATTTACAGTTTTCCCCACATGCTCAGATTCTTTTTATTAAGACATTTATTTATTCTTTAATTAATTAACTCTTAAACATGGTATTAAAATTCAGAACTACCAAAAATATTTCTCATTCCTCCATCCATTCTACTCTGGCCCCCGTTAACCTGCCCTGAAGACCCAGCTTACACATCTCATTTATTTCTGGAATATCTTTCCTGTGCTTGTTTTTGCACAGATAAAAATATAGGTCTACGTTCTTATTTCCCCACTTTTTACTACACAAAGATATGGTACAAGACATATTCCTTGACCCTCACTTTCTTAAAATTTAACAGAAATTACTCCTTATCAGTTCACAGACATCTTCCTCATTTTTTACAGCTGCATAGTATTCCATTGTGTGAATATATCATTGTGTGTATATATCATTGTTGATTTAAACCCTTTCTTATTTTCACACACTCAAGTTATTTCCAATATTTTGAAACTACAAGCATTACTGCAATGGAAATTTTGTGCACATATATTTAGTTTTGTTTGAGTTGTATAATTAGGGTAAATTTGTAGAAGTAGGATTGCTGGGTCAAAAGTTATTTTAAATAGACATGTACTTATTAGATGTTGTGAGCATCCCTTGCCAAGGTGCTGTACCATTGTCATTCCAGTTAACAGTATACAAGGTTGCCTGTCTGTTCTCTAATAGACGGTGTTGTCAACTTTCAATGTTCACAAATCTGATAGTGAGAAATGGCATCTCAGGGAGGTTATAATTTGCATTTTCCTAATTCTGAGTAGGAATAAGTATCTTTTCCCATGGTTCTGAATTTTTTTTTATTTTGTTTTGTGAATTTTATATGTGTCTTTTACCTTTGTACTATCTAGTTTTTGGTCTAGTTTCCCTTCACTTTAAAGAGTTCTTTATGCATTAGGAGTATTAGTCTTTCATCTGGATAAATATTGTAAATATCATCTCCCAGTTTTACAGTTATATTTTAGTTTTTTGCAATTTTTAAAAATTTTTGTATAGACATATATATCAATCTTTTCTTTCTTCTTCTCTGTTTTGCTTTTGATTTTTAAGTCATTGAAAAGCCATTCCTTACATGTACATGATATTAGAATTTGCCCATATTTCTGTGGTCTCTTTTTTGCAAAATTCTGATTATAAACTTCATATCTCATCTTTTTAAATTAACAGTATAGGCTGGGGATGTGGCTCAGTGGTAGCGTGTTTGCCTAACCTCTCTAATGCCCCAATTTTGATCCTCAGCACTGCTAGGTAAATAAATTAACATAAAGATGATTGTGTGTTGATAAAACTTCTTTGAAAATTTGTTTTTAAATGCTGCATTTTATTGAATAGAATGATTATGATTATCTAATTATCTCTTATTGTTGGACATATAGACAACTGCTAATTTTTTTAAATGTAAGTCATACTTTACTATGTATCCTTATAGATCTTATATCCTTATTTGATCTCATAGAACAAAATGTCTACTTCCATAGAATAAGTATTCAAAAAAATATAATGGAAAATTTTATGCCAATGGATAAGTGAATAGATTAATAAATTCTGGTACATAAATATAATGGAATACTATTCAGTAATTAAAAGGAATTAATTAGATACAACAATATGATTAAACTCACAATCATTATGTTTGAGTAAAACTAGATGAGAAAAAGGGAATAATTAAAAGAGAAATGTGTAAATGATTTTACCTGCAAGAATTTGATCCCAGATTTTTTCTATATGCTATTTTTAAAATTGTTTTTCATTTTTCACCTTTATCATTTCTATAGGCTATTTTATTCTCAATAGCTGTGAAAATAAACATTTCTCTAGACTCTATTTAGGACTCAAGTACATTGTTCCTTATATGCATATTTGTTCAGACATTAAATATTACAGATATAACCCCTATCACTTGGTAGGCAAAAATCCAAGCTTACAAAAAAAATTTAGAGAGTGAGTGTGCTACTACAAATTAACGGTTCTGTGGATTCCTTTCAAGATGAACTCTCCTGGTACACTTGATGATGAAATGTAATGCTCACAGATGCAGAAAATGAAGTACATACCATTTCTGTTTGGCTACATCCAGCTGAACTTTGACCCAGGGCATGCTGTAATCATCGGCTGGAACTTCATCTAATAAGTAGTTTATATGTGGTTTAACTATTTTAATAATATAGGCACCTTTATAACATTTTATGATTACACAGACTTGGAGTAAGCCTCTGTTTACATGATGCACTTATGAACAGTGTGCTAATGGGGTCACTGCACCCACAGCACAGGATCTGTCTGACAGGGTGAACTTACAAGCACTTTCCACCTGAGGAGGCTGGGCCTTTCCTTCCCTCCCACTCCACAGACACAGCCTTGGGAAGAGGCTCTGCGGGGACCAATTAGCTGATACCATTAGTGAAGTCTTCTTGAAAGGCCTATGTTTTGGTGGTCTGACTCAGTAGTGGTGAGGTCATGATCTGTGTGTGTCTAATGGCACCAGAACTGTTTTAGGGTCCACTATCATTCGGATCTGGAATGTTCCCCAAAGGTCCATGTGTTAAAAAGTTCTGTTTGCCAAGCATCTTCAGTGGGAGGTGGTGGAACCTCTAGGAGGTGGGACCTGGTGGGAGATGTTCTGGTCATGGGAGGGAGGAGGGNCTCTATTTAGGACTCAAGTACATTTAAGTAGACATTTTTTTTTTCTCTAAAGAAAATGAAAAGCATTTTCATTGCAAAGCAATTGGAAAATGCAAAGAAATTATCATAAATAAAATGAAAATATATCTCTTATTCTGTCACCTCACGGGCCTTTTTTTCTATGCACCTTTTTAATATATCTCCCTCAATTATAATGTTAAAAATAAAAATTTCTCATATATTTATAAAAGCAACAGAAGCCACAAAAGCGTGGGGGTCGGGGGGTTGACGAAGGTGAGGGAGGAGGGTGGGCACTCGTGGCAGGATTTGCAGAAGAATATTAGAATATACAAAAAAGCCATCACACAGAAATAATTCATTGTTCAGAGATGTAAATACCCTGGGAATGTCCTTCCAGAATTGTGTTCTCCATGCATATTTTTGAAAGAATATATATGATCTACAATCTCTTAATCTGTGATTCCATCTCCCTTCCAGCCAGCCCCTGCCATTTCATACATGATTTCTTTCTGGTTGTGAAATGTGCAAAACATACTCAGTGTCACCCCACAAATCAAACTTCCAGAAAATCTCATAGACTGAACACAACCCCAAAGTTCAAGGCTTAAAATCAGCTCTCTGATTTCCCTTAGCATCACTTTGACATCTTCAGGATGGGTCAATTTAAGGGAGAAATTCGAGAATTTTCCTAGTGTTTTCATAGAATGAAAAGTCTGTTCCAAGAAAAAAAGTGGAGTCCTCCTGGCCCTCCTCTAGACATGGTCACACTGGCCGCAGTCGACTCCCTTCTGAATGGAGAACAAGGCTTAGGATTTCACCAGAGAGTCATCCATGAGTGTTCATCTTGATGAGTTTCTTACTACTTTCTTCAAAAGAGTCATTTGAAAATTGATAGGGTGCCTGGCATGGTGGTGCACGCCTGTAATCCCAGTGGCTTGGGAGGCTAAGGCAAGAGGATTGCAAGTTCAAAGCCAGTCTCAGCAAATTAGCGAGGCCCTGAGCAACTTAGTGAGACCTTGTCTCCAAAGAAAAAAATTTAAAAAGGGAAGCACTAGAAATGTGGCTCAGTAGTTAAGCATCTTTGAGTACAATCTCAGATACCAAAAAAAAGGAAAAAGAAAAGAAAATGGACAGGCGTCGGGAGCCTCTCTGGACAGGAGCTATGCACACACCTCTAAGTCCTGAGTAAAGAGGTACTGAACTGGTATTGCACCCATTGCAATGCAATTGGACCTTACCTGGGCTCAGATAAGAGAGGTGCAGCTCCAGGAGTGGGCGTCACCCAATGGAGTGGATTACTCCCACTTTGTTGTAACCCTACCCCTTGCTTCATTTGAATGGCTTCTCCCCAATAAAACCTGGGTTCCAGCTGTGCTCTTTCTCTTTCTTGACTGCCTTGCCCCCCTTGTGGGAGCTGTGGCTGCAGAGTGGTCACTAAACCCAAAGAAAAGGTTCTTTCTGTGTCTATATCTTTATTTAGTCAACCCAAATTCATTTGGAGTGAACTTGACCAGTTTAGTTATGTGTTGTGACAGGGTATTGCCCCCAGTCACTCTGTCTTGGGATTTTCCATGAAAACTGCCTGCACACACCGTGACATCGGCAACCATTGTCACAGAAAATTCTGCGACTTTGACTTTCTTGTTTTCACTGTGTTTCTGGAAGAAAGAAAGATCGTGACAACCCAGGAGATAGGCAATCTCAAATTAGGGGGCAGTCATCTAAGGGAACACATCAGTTGTTTGCTTTTTAAAAATTTTATAATCTGAATGTAAAGCTTATTTTGAGCAACTTAGGAATCAGAGTAAATATAAAGGAGGAGAAAAACCCCACGCATCCTGCATAATCTAAAGTAATCAAGCTTTTTGTTTGCACTGTTTGCTGTATATATTTATCTTCACATGTGTTCAAAATATTATGTATAGCACCTGTAACCTCATTTTCACTTAAGTTACAGCAAAAATGTTTGTATATTAATCGTAAACATTCTTCTAAAGCAACATTGTAGTGACACTTTCTGTCCTATACTTTACTGAATCATTTGCCTGTTTTTGCTTCAGATTTTTGCTGGAAACATCTCTTTTTGGAGGCGGGGGGCGGGATACCAGGGATAGAACTCAGGGACACTCGACCACTGAGCCACATCCCCAGCCCTGTTTTGTATTTTATTTAGAGACAGGGTCTCACTAAGTTACTTAGTGCCTCACTTTTGCTGAGGCTGGCTTTGAGCTTGCGATCCTCCTGCCTCAGCCTCCCTGGGAATATCTTTATACGTCTACCTTGGATCATCTCTGTATGATATTCGGACAGGTCTTTGAGAGTGAAGTGAGTTGATGGAAGGATTCAGACACAGTGTGACTTTTGAAAGCCCTCCTAATTGCATTCTAGTGTGGCATGATCGGTGCTGCCTGGCCTTACCATTTGAGTGCAAAAGAGACAAACTTCAAAAAGGTACAGTGTTTGGGAGCAGCCTGACTGCTAGGTTGCAGAAGATGTAAAAAGTAAGGTAGATTGGGCTGGGGTTGTGGCTCAAGTGGTAGAGCACTCACCTGGCATGTGTGAGGCACTGGGTTCGTCGATCCTCAGCACCACATAAAAATTAAAGTATTTTGCTCACCTACAACTAAAAAATATGTATTTTTAAAAAAGTAAGGTGGATTGACTGAATATTCCTTCTCAGCATTCTTACTTCACTATTTTAATCATGGAAAGCAAGTCTGTTTAGGACTCCACTTGGGGGAGTTTGACCTCTGAAATGCCTCACGGTGCAGTCTTATCAGTTCATGTTTCAAAAACAGATTTCAGAACAGCACAACAGGGACACTCCAGTGCAAATGAGTCTGGTGCAGCGTGTTGCGTGTCTCTTCCTCGAGGGATCATCCTTCACAGAAAATGCATCACCTATCCAACCTCTCCACCCAAAGAACGTGAATATTTAGTTCTTTTCACTTGAGTCTAAAAGGAATACACTGATAAGACCCTTGGAGATCACATGAATTGGTCTATTAACTGTGCTGTTAAGGTGTCAGGCTCCTAGAAGCCATGCCCCTAATACAATCTATGGATAAGAGGAAACTGTGTTACAGTCTCAGCCAAATCCTATTATCTCTGGCCGTTGTGTGACAGATGCAGGGTAAGTCACAAAAGAGAACCAGGTCAGAACATAGATTTGAATCAGCACAATTAGAAAAATAATCCTGATGTGGGTTGGTCAGCTCCAGTAAGTTTGTAGATATGAGACAACAGCCTAATGAATTGGCAGAGATTCAACTCAAAACTGTGGAAGCAACCACAGACCATCATTGGGTACATGGACAAGCAGCCTACGGCCTAAAGAAATCCAGGGACATGCCCAAAGTCCCATGGACCAGTGGCTATCTGGATCTTTAACCAAGTCTCCGGATTGCAGGTTCTGTACCTTTTCTAGTACTGCATTACCTGTATGTCTAGCCCGTGTCCATGAGATCTTGGCAAAGTCCCTGGGGCTAGGCAGAGACTAGTTGTTGAAGGAGAACCCTTGGCACATGAGAAGACATCCTTTATTATTTTTTACATTGCTGTCGCCTGCACATGGATACCAGAATTAGTTTCTGGCCACTCCTTGCATGCTCATCTCTCAGGAGGAAATAAAATTAAAGAATGCATTTCCCTATCCCTTTAATTTTAACCCCCATGTGCAAAGGGATAGCTCCAAAGCAAGATTCTTTTCCAATGAGCTGGAAACCAATCTGTGCTGAAATATGTAACCTGAGAACTATAATTTCCTGACCCCAACATCATTAAACTTCAGCGATGCCATCACATTAGCTTGTTTTCGTGTAATTGTATAAACACAGTTTTGTCAGTTCAAAGCACTGGGAAGTATTTCATTATGCTTTCTTCCTAGCTGTGCGACACTGACCACTTGCCAAGGCTGAAAAATAACTAGGTTGTCCATGAGCTAGTGATAATTTGGACTGTAGATGGCAGCTGGACTAAATTCTTTAATTACATGTCACTATTCTGTTGGTCTTTGGGAGATGGGGTCAAAAGGACTGAAGATCATAATCTTGGATATAGAAGCTAGTCATGGGGGATGAAGGTCAATGCTCTTCTCACTTTCTCCTTCATTAACTCCTCACAGGCTGAATTTAATTTGAACCCAAATCTATTGAATGGATCCTGTGTTCATGATGGGCCCTAGGGAGAGGGGGAATCAAGTTTATGTCCTGTTTTCTAGGTGTTCAAGTTCCTAAGGTGAAATATGCATAGAAACACTTAACTGAGGTAGATGGTCTAAATGTCACAAAACCTCATAAGTGCTAATTGTGGCAAGAAAGAGGAGAAATAATTTTACTGAGAGATTCTGGAACACTGTAATAAGGAGAAAGTATCACTTGAGGTGGCCCTGGAGAGGGCTAGTCTTTTGAGCTGGTGAAGGGAACTCGGCGAGGGGGAAATACTCTGAACAGGGTGAGTCAGTGTCACATGGCCAGAGAGGGCCAAGTGCAAGGCATGGAGATGGGGGTGAGCAATGCCATCTGAATGTCACACATTATGATCTCCAGCCACAGGAAGATCAGCTCTGTGCAGAGTTCTCCTCTAGTGCTGAATCTCCATGCTACCAAATAGCGCCCAGCTCATAATGACTGCCTTTCCCAATCTGTTCAGGCTGCTTTAATGAAACACTAGGCAATTAATAAACAATAGAAATTTTTTTCTTATACTTCTAGAGGCCTGGAAGTCCAAGATCAAAACACCAGCAGATTCAGTATCTAATAAATTGGAAGGAAGAGACTCCTTTGAGCCCCTTTTATAATGGCACTGATCCCAGCCCTCACCAGGGCTCTCCCCTATGACCTAATCACTACCTAAAGGTCATATCTCTTGGTACTATCATGGTGGAAACTCAGCTTCAACATAGGAATTTTGGGGGGGGGGCGGGGAGTTACACAAATATGAGACTTTAGCAGTGTCCCATAGTTGAATGAAGAAATTACTAGAAAAGAAATATTGCTTCAACTGGTTATTTTTGGTAGGGATCCATTCAAACTCCCTCTGGTGATGGGAAGGGATATGGGCAGGTGTGTCATTTGAATAATATATTTGGACTGGAGCAGTGGACACCATTCTAGGGATCCCTGATTTTCCGCAGACCCATCCGTAGGGTGTGTGGTCTCAGACATTCTTTTCTACATTGCTCAGTTCCTCTCTTTCAGCCAGCTGCTTCGGCTTTATTCAGGCTGCTACTCAGTCTTAGCTTTGGCCAAGAAGTGGCCAGGGTGGCCACTCTGACACGTCTTTCCTGGTCACAAAATTCCTTTTGCTCTTATTGCTGTGGCCTTGGTCTTTCCCATTTCTAGTCCTAGGAGCAGAAAATTTGCTGGACTGATCCATGTTTGCATCCAAGCCTCCAGAAGCCCAACCAGCAGTCCTAGACTGGTGGAAGGGCATCAGGGGCTGTGGGTACAGACATCTCCCTTGGAAGCAGATATGGTTGATCTGGAGTCTCAAGTCTCCTAAGAAAGGAATAGGGTTAAGTTTGATTTAAGCCAATTGTCTAAGGAATTTGAGCTGCATTCAATAGGCACAATGTTATGGAAGCTTTTGTGGGGGCGTAGGCTGCTGGCTCTATGTTTCTTCATGTCCTCAGACTAGAGTATGTCACTGGCCAGCAGCCTAATGACTCATTGGGCCCCAAGTCTTTTTTTTTTTTTTTTTCTGTCTTATGTCTCCACCTGAAAGATTTCTCACTTTGTTCCAACTTGGCTCCATCACCCTCTCTGGGCTCTCTGGTACTTTCTTACGGAAACTCACGCCCCCACCTTTTCTAGCAGCAGAGAGGTGGGAGGAAGTTCTTGGCATGTATGAGGATGAACTCCTTCAGCAGATGGCTTCAAATCAAATGCCAACTATTGTGGGGTGGTCAGCACCCCACAAGGGTAGGTTCCTGCTCGGGAGGTGTGAGCTGCCTGAGAAATGAAAAGTGTGAAATAATTAGTAAGAAATAGAGACAGAGCCAGAAATTAGATAAAGCAGAGTAGCTGATAGGTCTTCCAGTCCTGATAAGAGCCGGAACTGAACAACTGAAAAATGGCCCCAATTCTTTATTTAAGGGGAGTACATCAAAGGCAGGGATAAGGTTTCAGCGGGAGGAGTCTTGCTTCTCGGTGTGGCAGGGATCTTGCAGTAAACAGGCTGATTGGCATTTTGGCAAGTCACACCCATCTCAGAGAGGCTATGTGGCTCCAGCGCGTCTCCCCATCTCCGATGCTGAACTTGTGTCAGAGCTAAGTAGGAAGTGACATGAATTGGCATTCTCAAACCAGCGAGGTTGCTGCTAGGAGTTCCTGATACCAGACTCTCCTGCTTTTATGTCATTTTAGTTCAAGAACAGTTCATGGATGGCTCATGGATGGCTTCCCATAGCCAGCCTCACTACTTCCTTGCCAGGGGACCCAAGGCAAGTCACTTCAAGCCTCTGAACCTTAATTACATTGTGTAGAAAATGGAGATAATAACCATATCTAGCTATTTGGGGGTTGAACTGTGTCCTTACTCCAAAAAATATCAATTGTTGAGGTCATAAGTCCTATACCTGAGACTGTGACTTCATTTGGAGATAAGGTCTTTAAAAGGGGTAATTAGGACTAGGGCTGTAGCTCAGTGATAGAGCGCTTGCCTAGTGTGGGAGAGGCACTGGGTCCAATGCTCAGCACCACATATAAATAAATAAAGGTCCATCAACAGCAAAAAGAAATTATAAAAGGGGGTTATTAAGGCTAAATGAGATCATTAGGATAGGCTCTACTCTGATATGAGTGGTGTTCCTATAAGAAGAGGGAATTTGGACACAGGCACACACAGAGAAAACAGTGACAACATAGCTTGTGCAAGCCAGGGAGAAGGGCCTGGAACAGATCCTTCCCTCTCTGTCGTCTGGAGGAACCAACACCACCAACACTTTGATCTCCAACTTTGAGTCTCCAGAAATGTGACAAAATAAATTTCTGTTGTTTAGGTCACTCAGACCAGTACTTTGTTATGACAGCCTGCACAGAATAATCCACTACCTCATGTGGTTACCGGGAGGATTAAACCAGTTAAGGCACATAAAGCATTTGGACCCATATAATAAGGGCTAGCAATTAATTTCCCAATCTCTTAATCCTCCACCCCCTCCCTCTTCCTCTTATTGCTATTGCACAGTTTGTGCACTGCCACGTGTGATCTGGCTTCAACCAGTTCCCTGACATCGAGTTGATGATTCCAAACCTTCCTGACGTTCAGAACAAAGAAACAAAGGGTCACGTCTACCTGCTACCTTCTTCTGGAAATGTATACCCAAGGAAGAACTTCAGGAACTAAGTTCAAAGAAATCGCCTAACAAAATTTAAATACAAATTCTCAGATTAAATCCAAGGCAATATTAAATGTCCAAAGTAAAATGTATCTACTGTTTCACAATCACGTAGAACAGGAATTCTTAAGGCAAGTGTTTGAAATAAACACAGCGAGGTTCCTAGATGAATGATCCCTTGCTACTAATGGGTCAGAAACTAGAGATTATACAACATACCTTTTCACACCGTGGTGTTCTGTTCTCCTGCTATTTTGTAAAACAGCTTTAGGGCATTTGCCATGTTTTCCACTCACATAAAGCATACATACAACTCAATGGTTTTTAATATTTTTGCAGGGTCATCCAACTATCACTACAATCTAATTTTAGGTTATTTTTGTCCTTTCTAAAAGGACACTGAGCCCATGAACAATTTGTCCTTCCTCTATCCTTGGGCAACCACTAATCCTTCTGTCTCTATTTGTCTATTATGGATATTTTATATAAATGGAGTCACACAGTACAAGGTCTTCTATAACTGGCTTCTTTTACCTCGCCTAATGTCTTCATTGGTCATCTCGGTGGTAATGTGTCAATCTTTCATTGGTTTTTATTGCCAAATAATATTCCATTGTATAGAAAACCACATTTTATTTATCTCTTTATCATTAAATCTACATTTGGGTTGTTCTGACTTTAGGGCTAGTACGAATAATGCTGTCACGAATGTTAACAAGCTTTTGAATGGACATCTGGTTTCATTTCTTTTAGATACAAAGAGTGGAGAATTGCTTGGTCATAACATAATTTTGTGTTTAACAATTTAAGAAACCGCAAAACTGTATTCCAAGGGTCTGCACCATTTTATCAGCCATATAGGAGGGTTCCAATTTCTCTACATTCCCACGAATGCTTGTTGTCTATCGTTTTTATTATAGCCGCTCATTACCATGGGAACAAAACATTCTCTTGTTGTGGTTTTGATTTATGTTACCCTGATGGCTAATAATTTTCAGTATTTTTCATGTGCTTATTGGCCATTTGTTTATCATCTTGGGTAAATGTCTATTCAAAATATTTGCCTATTTTTAAATTGGATTATCCTTGTTTTTCTTTTCAACCTATGGATTCTTTACATATTTTGGGTGCAAGTCCCTCATTAGATATATGACTTGCAAATATTTTCTTCTATTCTTTCTTTGGGTTGTTTTCACTTTCTCAGTGGCATTGTTTGTAGCACAGAGTTTTAAATTTTGATTTAGTCCAGTGTACCTATTTTTGCTCTTGTCACTTGTGTTTTTGACTTTGTATCTTCAGAAGACTTCCATTGCCTAACCCCAGGTCACAAAGATTAACTCCTAAGCTCTTTTCAGAGTTTTATAGTTTTAGCTCTTCCATCCAGGCCTTTGAATCATCTGCGTATGTGGTGTGAGGTGGGAGTACAATTGCATTCATTACGTGGATATCCGGGTACCCACCCAGCACCATTTGTCATAATTATTCTTTCCCCCGCTGAGTTATCTTGACATCCTGTGTCATAATCATAAACATGAGATATCATGTTTATTGTGTCAATAAACATTATTATAAATGTAAAGGTTAATTTTAGGAATCTCCATTCTATTCCTGTGAGCTGTATGTATATCTTCTTACTACCTCATCTCGATTACTGCACCTGTGTAGCAGTCTCTGGAAATTCACAATGGGAAATGTGAAGCCTCCACATTTATTCTTTTAATTTCAGATTTTGGGTTACTCTGGGTGTTCTGCATTTCCAAATGAATTTCAGGATTGGTTTGTCGATTTCCACAAGAAAGGTGCTGAAATATTGGTGTTGTGTGGAATCTGTAGATTAATATATTGTGTTCCATGTTCGGCTTGTTTTCACTTTTACTTAGTTTCTTTCAACAATGTTTTATAATTTTTAGAGTATGTGTCTTACACTTCTTTTGTTAAATTCATTCCAAGGTGTTGATTCTCATTGATGCTATTGAAAAGGGAATTTTGTAATTCCCTTTTAAAATTCCCTTTTAAAAAGGGAATTTTAATTTTAGGAATGTTCTTTGCATATGTATAAAAACACTGTTGATTTTTCTATCATCTTGTCTTATGCATCTTTGCTGAAATCATCTGTTAGCTGCACTATCTCTTTTTTAATGGATTCTTTAGAATTTTCTGTCTAAAAAAATCATATAACCTACCTACATAGGTATTTTAAATTTTTTCTTTCAAACTTGAATTCCTGCATTTCTTTTTCTTGCCTGGCTAGACTCTCTGATATAATGTGACAGTTCATGAGACCGAACATTTTCCTCTTACATCTGAACTGAGAAGGAGGTTTTGAGTCTTTACCTATTAAATAGCATGCCAGCTGTATTTGTAATAAATGTCCTTTATCAGATCAAGGAATTGTTTCAGGGTTAGTTGTTTTGTTGTTGTTGTTAATATGTATTTTTAAATCATTAATTTTTTTTCTAAAATTGCTAAGATAATCTTTTAAAAAAAAAAAAAATTACCCCATTGATGTAGCGTTATCATATTAACTGATTTTCAAATGTGAAGCTATCCTGTTTTCCTGAAATAAATCCCATTTGGTCGTAGTGTAGATCTCTTATGTGTCACTGGATTCTATTCTCCAGCATTTTCCCCAGAACATTTGCATCTATATTCTTTAGAGAGATTGATCTTTAATTTTCTTGGGATGTCTTTCTGGCTTTAAGATTAGCCTCATAGAATGGGTTAGGGAGTTGTGATATTATGATGTATGTATTTGGGGGCTTTTGACCATGGTTCCAAGTTTGTAACACTCTCCCAAGGCAGGTCATGGAAACCAGAATTTCTCTTTCCTAAGACTGGTCATATAAACACTGAACTCCCCCTACCTTCTGTTTTGGAGCCAGCCATAAAGAAATCCTCTGACCTACTATTGTCTAGTAGGTCATAAAACCCTTCTCATTCCGGAGGGCCTGCCCCTTGCCCTAGAGGGAGGAATGCTGCAGAGAAAGGTCAAGAACACTGAAGCTGACAGTCCTTGTTGGGTTTCTCCTCCCAGTCTGTTAGCTTTGACTCATACCCTTTACATATATTCACATTTTGACATAGTTGTTTATGCTTCAATTGAGCTTATGCAAAAGGATAGGCTTCAGAGAGTTTCCAGAGAGCGGAATACAGGGAGGTTCTTGGAGGACAGAGCTTCCAGAGAGGCCGTGCCCTGTGTGTCCTTTCACCTGTATTCTTTGTAGTATCTTTTATAATAAACCAATCAGTAGAAGTGGATGTTTCCAGGAGTTCTGTAACCACTCAAGTAAATTAATTGAACCTGAGGAGGAGGGCATGGGAATCATAGTGTTTTAGTCAGTTTTTTTTTTTTTTTCTGCTGTGACTAAAAGCTGTGACCAGAACAATTTTAGGGAGGAAAAGCTTATTTGGGGGCTCACGGTTTCAGAGGTCTCAGTCCATGACAGAAGCCTCCATTCCTTGGGGCTCAAGGTGAGGCTGAACATCATGGTGGAGTGTGTGGCAGAGGGAAGCAGCTCACATGGTGATCAGAAAGCAGAGAGAGAGAGAGAGACTCCACTCTCCAGATATAAAATACATACCCCAAAGCCACACCCCAATTCCCACCTCCTCCAGTCAGTTACGCCCTATCAGAGGATTAATTCATTGATTAGGTTAAGACTCTCACAACCAGTCATTCCTCTTCTGAATCTTCTTGCTTTGTCTCACACGTGAGCTTTTGGGGGATATCTCACATCAAAACCAAAACACAGAATTTATGGCTGGTCAGAAGCAAAGAAAACCCATCTGGGGCTTGCAATTGGAATTGGCATGTGGGGGCAAGGGGCAGTCTTGGGACTGAACCCTCGGTGGTGGGATGCCATGCTATCTCCAGGTGTTTAGTGCCAGAAGTAAGCTGAATTACAGGACACTGGATGGTGTCCACTGCAGGATTGCTTACTTGCTTTCTGCTGGGGAGAAATCCCCATAACTTTTGAGGCCACAGAAGTCTTCTGCATTGACTCAACTTGTGGTATTCGAGCAGAGGAAAAACCTGGGTTGATTTTTCCAACACCAGAGTTCAGGAGAATTGGAGAAGAATTAGTATTGATTTTTTTTCCCTTAACATTTGGTAGATTTCACTAATGAAGTCATGTAGGTCTGGGTCTTTATGGGAAATTTAAAAATTAACAATCTATTTACTTGATACAGGTCTATTAAGATTCTCTATTTCTTTTTGAGTCAGTTTTGTTAGTTTTTATCTCTATGGGAATTTATCCATTTCATCTAGGTAATCCAGTTGAAACAGCCTACAACCATGTTTCCTTATAATCCTTTTTACTTCTGTGAGATCAATAGTCACATCTCTTTCATTCATAATTTTAGCAATTTGAATCTTCTTTTTTTCTTGTTCAGCCTTGCTAAAAGTTTTTTTTAAATGTTTTCTTAGTTGTCAATGGATCTTTTATTTTATTTATTTATATGTGGTGCTGAGGATCAAACATAGGGCCTCACACAGGCCAGACAAGTGTTCTACCACTGAGCCATAACTCCAGACCTAGTTTTGATCTTTCCAAAGAACCAACTTTTGATTTCATTGATTTTATCTACCTTTGCTATTCAATTACATTTACTTCTGTTCTTTATTATTTCTTTTCTTCTGGTTGTTTTGCATTTAGTTTGCTTTTTTTTTTTCCTAGCTTTTTAAGGTGAAATTCAATCTATTAATGTAAGGTCTTTCTTCTCTTTAATACAGGCATTTACAGTTCAAAGTGTCCTGTGCTCCACTTTAGCTACGTCTCGTGTTTTGGTATGTTGTGTTTTCATTTGTATTTATCTCCAAGTGTTTTCTAATTTCTCTGTGATTTCTTCTTGGATTCAGGTATGTAGGAGTGTGTGGCTTGATCTTTGCCATCTTGTGTATTTCCTTCGTTCCATCTGCCTCCTTTGGGTTCATGTTATCAGTCATGAGTCATTTAGTGTCAGGGCTACTTTCTGAGAAATACCTCCTTAGGTAATTTCATTGTTATTTGAATATCACAGAGTATCCTTACACAAATGAAGATTGCTACAAAGTCACTAGACAATATAGCTTTATGGGATCATTGTTGTATATACTGTCATTGACTAAAACATTGTTAGGTGGCACATGACTATATATTTCATTTCTATATGTTATAGGACCAACAGTATAATTAGATAAATAATGTTCTGTGCAATTACTTTTTTAAAAAGTCAGTCAAGAGAAGAAAAGTGAAGAATATGCAGTGATGCAGTTATTGTCATTATCCATATGATTTCCTGTATTGGGGCTCATTGATGTCCTTGATCAGATTTTTCCTCCTTATTTTTGTTTGGCTGAGCTACCTAAAGGTTAAGTTTCTGGATCTGCTGTAGGCACTGGCTAAAGGTAGTACTTATGACCCTTTGTCTGTTAGACTTTTACCTTCACTGTTGGTGTATAACTTGGAGTTTGCAATTATATTTCGGGAAATTTACCTGGCTTTTGTTGTTGTTGTTGTTTTTCTTTTGTTTTGTTTTGGCTCTGCATTTAACCAGGGACAAGGAGCTTGGAGCTCTCTCTCTCTCTAATCATTTGAGGGGTTTGGCCCTTGACATGCACACAGTCTTCCAGACTGCCAGGAATCAGTATGGCTTTAGTGCTAAGACTGGTGTCCTGGGATTCCAGAGTTTGCTCAGTGGCTGTGTTTAAGCCCCTTGGGCTTGTGAGGCTTCAGCCTTGTGTGGACTGGTCTGTGTGTGGCTTGGGGAGGGCTGCCCAGAATCCTGTTTCATTTGCCCCACTGGGTGCAGCCTTGCATATGTGCATGGTCTTCCCGTCTCCCAGGATCCACTGTGATCTCAGGGGTGCTCTTCTTGGTTCTTCCCCTGGTTCTTTAAACCTTCAGACTGCTCTGCATTTTACCTGCACCTGGAGCTGCTGCCAATTACCTTTCCTGATCTCCACCAACAGCTCCAGTGGTGTTGAGGATGCCCTTCAGCAGTCTGTTCTCTGTTCTCCTCAGGAATAGCTGAGGAGCTGTTCTTCTTATGGCAAAGCCCTGACTCAGCTTGGAACTGAGGGAGGAACCCTCTTTTGGAATGGCACCCCTGCTCCATCGGGGTTCTGAGGAGGGTGCGAAGGCAGCCTCTGGTCTTGGCTTACCTCCCCTGGCATGGCATCTCCCCCATGTGTGAGAGCTGAGCAGGAACAATCAGGCTGTATTCTTGGCCCTCTGTGGAGCTTTAGTCCTGCAGACTGGAGGGGCCCATGATGTTTTCAGACACTTTTGCCTGGAATAGAGCTTCTGCAACAAGGGGCTGGGGAATACTAGAAAGGGTCAGCAGCCTGGCGCTTACTAAGTAAAACTATAGCCCCAGACAGGGAGTCAAGCGAAGGGGGAAATCTCCTTCTACTTGGCCACAGCTGCCCAGAATGAAGGGCCCAGGGTAGAACTTCCATAACTTGGAACTATGGGGGATCTATTGGGTATTTATCAGCTTTTCTTTGCTATGACTAAAATACCTGAAACAACCAAGGAGGAATTATTTATTTTGGCTCATGGTTTCAGACGTTTCAATTCATGGTCACTGACTCCATTGCTCTGGGTCTGAGGGATAGCTGAAATCATGGTAGAAGGGTACGGTGAAGGAAAGGGTTGGGGGCGGAGGGGAGGGAGAAAGAGGCAGGCCAGAGACAAGATATAGTTCCCGAGGGCATGCTACTGGTCACCTATTTCTCCAGCCATGCCCCACCTGCCTACAGCTACCAACCAGTTGTCCATTCAAATTATCAACCCACCAAATGGATTAATCCACCCATGAGGTGTTATGGTTTGGATCTTTAATGTTCCCCCAAAGCTCATGTGTTAGGTGAAATTCTAGTAATTTCCGAGGTGAAATTACTAGATTACAATTGCTATAACCTCATCAGTGAATCAACTCATTTTGTTGAGTTAATAATTCAAAGGGACTACTGGGTGGCAACCAGAGGCAGATAGGGCATGGCTGGAGGAAGTAGTCACTGAGGACATGGATCAGGGTCTCCTAAAATATGTAGAAGTTTCCACAAATAAAATTTCCCCAAATTTTTGAGTTGTATTTATCTGAAAAATCTTGGGCTGCATTGAAATAATATTGTAAAATGTTTAAATTTCAAATTTAAGAAATAATTTTATTATGTCTCTATAATCCTCCAATAAATTTTTCTGTCAGCAATTTTAAAAGCTTTTGTAGTCCTTCAGACATTCTTAGGCAAATCACCTGTTCTGTTTGTGGACTGCATTAAACCCAGGTGGGGGTGGAGGACAAATTTGTTAGTGGTCCCAAACTCTGTCTTCCAAGTATGTTACCCACACATTTACAATTTCAGTTTCTCAATCTGTACACACCTTCACAATTTCTCTGCATTTGTGTTTTGCCTGCACTTCACTTATTCACATAACATTCTTCTAAGACATTTTAAAGTATCTTTTTTTTTTTTTAAGGGCTGATAGCTCCAGTATCAAAATAAATGAAGTAATTTTGTTTTTAATTTTTGTGGTGCTGGGGATTGAATCCAGACTCTCAAGCATGCTTGGCAGGAGCACTACCACTGATTTACACCCCTGGGCCCAGGATCAGTGTTTAGAATGACATTCATTTTATTCAAAAACATTTTTTTTTTTTTTGCATAAAAGCACTTCTTTCCTGAAGGAACTTATAAATATTCAAATCAGGTTCTGCATGGGTGAATTTTCTCCTGCTGCTCAACCCAGATAACTTCCAAAGGTCATCTGGTCTCAAAGCCCTCCAATTCCACCGTGCCATAGGCCTTCCTTTGCAATGCAGATATGCAAGTCCCACTAGGTGATGACTTTCTTCACTTCCTGTCCCACTTGGGGCTATAACAGTAGCCCTGTGCCGTGAGAATCAGCAGAGAAGCAATTTCTGTGTGTTAGGTGTGCTAGATTCGAAGTTCACTAAACGTGGGACCTACTTCAAAAAACTCACCAGTTGGAGGAAATAGCCTTGGGAGGGAACAATGTATGTGATAAATAATGTACTTCTAATTGTCAACACTGATACCTGCTTTTTTTGTGTGACCTGCTCAGCAAGTTTAAAAAACTAAGAGTTTCCCGATTAAAAAAAAAAAAAAACTGATGATGTATGCTCCAACTGTGCTCTCTCCTGACAGGAGGGGACAGCAGTGGCACTGCGCATTAGCTGTGAGGGGAGCCACTCCACAGGGGCCACACTTTCTGTTACACTACCCTTGGAAATTTTACCAAATGGTTTCAACATTTCCACAGGGAGAGGAATGTTTGAATTCAGGGCACTCGGGGTGGCCTCACTTTTCTTTTCAGAAACCATGTGACAAGGCCCTCCTGGTCCAAGGGGGTCCCTTCTTGTGCCCAATGTCTTAGCATCTCAGGTCAGGGCTTCTCTGGTCTGGTCCTTTCCCCAGAGGCTGTGTCTCTGTAAGAAACAGCCACATTGTTTTTATCTCCATACCTGCTGTCTGCCCTTTTGAAAAATACAGCAGGAATGGAGCATCAGTCTGGCCCCTTGAAGGCCTCCTCTTTCCCTGCCAGAGGCCCCAGGGCAGGACTTACAAGGCTGTGGCAGAACTCCTGCTAAGAGCCCTTGAAAGGAAGATCAGGGAAAGGGAACTTCCAGACCTATCATAAATTCATAAGCTTTGATTTATAAATATAATGGCTCACTGAAAAGAGGATCTGGTTTAGAGGCAGTGCCGGTGTCGGGGACAGGGGTCAAGCTCAGACAGCATGCTTGCCTAGTATGTCTGAGGCCCTGGGTTCCACCTCCAGCCCCAGGAGACAGCCAGTATTCCAGACTCAAGAGTTTTAGAACAGGGACTGAGTCATCCCCTCAGGGATTCAGTCCCCAGATAGAAGATAGCTGCCAACCCCCATGGCTCAAATTTAAGAATCAAACATATAAAATAGCTACTCCTTAACCGATAAAATTAAAAACAAAATCAGAAATAACTAAACTCTGGGAATATCATTGCTTAACCATTTCTTTGTATTTTTATTGAGTTTTTTTTTTTTTTGTATTTTTTTTTTAAATTTCTGCCCAAATACCACAGTGAACTGAGAAACCACAATTACAATTCACAGACTGTGGCATGAAAAACATCACACACTCCATCAGGAATCACATCAAACCCTTTCCTCTTTATTCATTCAAAAGAGAGTCCAATGCACAAGTGTCAAATATGAGCACTGTCATTTTTTTTTTTCTTTTCTTAGAAGGGGAAAAACATTTATTCTGGCAGCACTTTTACAATTCCAGGAAGTGGCTCTGATACCACAAGTTGCAGGAATAGAAACCATAACAAACTTGGAGGGCATTTCTTTGAGAGGCAAGGGACTCCGTGGTTGGAAAAAAATTCTTCTTGTGCTTAGTGAATTAATTGCCTGTCAGCCTCGGCGGGCCGCTGAAATCTTCCTGGGTGTTGAAAGAGAAAACGGAATTTCCTACATAGACATTGTGGAAAACTCCTGTAGAGCAGAGTGTTTTCTGTATCTCCAACCCTCCCCCCACAGGCTGAAGCAAGTTCTCACGCTTTGCTTTTTCTGGAGCTTCTTGTGGTCACATGACCCTCTTATCATATGGACCTTTTGGCCAAAACACACGTGGCAGCAAGGTTTCCTCTTACACTGCTTCTCTAGGGTTCAGATGACAGCACAAAACATGACTGGTCAAAAAAGAGCAGATATTAAGAACATGGGCATTTATGTTCGTGAAAATAGCAAACACTTTGAGAGTATGTCACCCGAAGGGGCATTATTTCCATTTATATGGCCCTAAGGGGAGTTGGCCCAAAGTCATATGCTTGGGAGTCTCTTTCAAAGGACTGGTCAAGTTGGGTGATTGGACAGTATAAGTACTGTCTCATGCCAATTAAAAAAACTTATTGCCCAACAATTCAATGGTCCATAAAGCAATTAAATGTTACCATTCAGTTTACACACACACACACACACACACACACACAGGAGAACTGTGACAAAAGGATTAACCAGATTAGTCTTGTGACTGTTCTAAAAGGAAAATGAAATCTCCAATTTGAAGTGTCATATATTCAAGTATTTAAAAAAATGTAAAGACAATCTGATCCCACTCTTGATTTTAAGATGATAAGGAAATCATAACCAGGGCTTCTGGAGTCAGTGAAATTAACTCCTGGGGCACAAAATATTTTATAAAAATTGATTTGTGAGGTCGTGAAATGCAGCCCACTTGTTTATTCTTTCTTTTGAACATGTGGAGACCACTGTGGCATTCCAAGAGTCAGTGCTTTCTAAACAAAGTGAAAGAGTAACACCAGCTGACTCGCTCTTCTGTCTGACACTGGTGAGAAACAGTTTTGCACATTTTCTATCAACACGCGCAGGAGGCAGATGTAAACAGAGTCCTTTACATTCTTCAAAGAATGTGTTACTACTGCAGCATATGCTGTTTGGCCCCAATTAGGAGGAGACTAGAGAGCAATTGGTAGGGTTTGCTTTTTAAGTTTTACCTCCTGGAGATTTCAAAACAAGTGGTTTACTAGTTCTTGGCAGTAGATTGTCCTACAAGAGGCTCTGTATGAATAGCCAGTGTGGGATTATGCTCCCCAGGTAGGAAGCTCACTACCCGAAGGTCCCACAGACCAGATGTGGAGGGCTTACAAAGTGCTCTGCTAAATTCTGGACCTGTTCTAGAAAGGAGAGGTAATAATTAGCAGAGCCCCTTGCATGATTCAAAACAGACTCCCGATGATCTTAAGCTACACTAACTGAGGTTTTCCATGAACTCTTTGTTCCAGAAGAGCGCCCGTCTCTGCCTCGACACTAATGATATGTGGGTAAGGAAAAGGAATGCTTCTGCCACCATGCCCAGTGACTTACAGGCAGGGACCTTGGATAAAGATGGGAAGGGACACTGCCTGAAATGCATGTTGAAGGATCCTGTGGATGACTGGCAATCTACGAAGCAACACTAGATCCGTGGGCTAACAAATACACAGACATCTTTTTTCTTTTCTTTTTTAAATCTGAGAAGGCTATTAAAGAATAAAGAAAAGAACAACAACAAAAAAAGTCTTATACTAAAATAAGAAATCAGCCCCATCTTGGCACAGTTCTCATGCAAAATATTGCACCCAGTGTTAACTAACGCTAGAAGCTTCAAACTGTATAAATTTAAATGTATTTGCATATTATAAAAATAAAGATAAACATATACATATTTTACACTAGTTACGGAACAGCAATGAATGTCAGTTGATTCCTCTTTCACATTGAACAGAACTGAAACCCGAGTGCTCTAAATACTGCCACTGTACTGTAACTATGGCTTATATGTGCACGGAAAACAAAATCCCTGAGAAGCCATTCGACTTTTTTTTTTTTTTCTTTTCTTCAAGTAGCGCTCTCCTTGGAGGATCACAGTTCTGAGGTTCCGGTTGTGAAACTTTAGCTCCATGCTCTCTCTGTCCTTCCTCCGCCCCCTCCACACCTCTGCGGTGGTCCTCTGGAAGCATCCTGAGCTCTTCTTCACTCCAGTGCCCAGCATGTGCTTGGAGGTGCAGAGGGTTCCCAGGTGAGTTGTGATGCTCTATTTTCTCCATGGAAATCCCACAGTCCACAAGTCACTGGTTTCTGTGCTTTTCACCAACGTTCTTCCTAGATGGGTGTAGGAGAGGAAAGTACAGAAATGACTACAGTGAACCAACAATGACAGTCTGACTGATAAGAAATGAAGAGTGACGATCGACACAGATTCATTTTCTGCATGGGTTTTCATCTCTACTTCTCTAACTCCTTATAAACATGTAGAGGTCAGGCCACTACCATCCTCACGGAGGGAAGCTGTTTTAGCAGTAAATCAGTCAAATATTTCTGTTTGTGACGTTAGTCTCAGATCAGCCATAAAGAGGGAGTGATGCTAATTGGCCACAACACTTATTCCATTGTAAATTTTATAGCATAACTAGATTTTTAATTTACAACCCAAACTCTAATCACAAAACTGCTTCCTTTCAATAAACACACGCACACATGGGGACCCAGGTTACACAACACTCCAGGAGGGAAACTATGTACCAACAAGCAAGAATGGATGCCTATCTGGGTCTGAAAAGCGTGATTTGAGGTAGTGTTATAAGCAAGGTTGTTGACTCAGACCTAGAGTTTGATGGGTACGCACTGAAGAAGCCGCTGCATCTCAACTGACTAGACACAGCAGCATTCAAGTCAAACCAAATAGCTACAGGAAACGAATATCAAAATCCCCATCCTTTATTTCAGCTCTCCTACAATGACATGGGACAGCGTGTTTTAAAAGCATTTTAGCACCATTTAAGAAACCATACAAGGACAAGGAAAGAAAAGGAAAAAGGAGTATGATCTCTGTCCCTCATCCCATCTCTACATGCTTCCTGAGTTCACAGACACTGATAATTCAGTGTCCACCTAAGACATCCTTCCATCCCAAGTAAGAATCAGCTTGGTCAAGCTTAATGAAAACATCACCAAAAGTAAGTTTCTTCCATTTGCTAATTCCATGCAGGGAACCGTTCCTTTCACTGTAGCACATGATTTGAGTAATTCTCACCTACTGACAATCCCACCAGGTTAGCTAAATCTTACTCTGCACTTGACTGAGAGGGAAACTAAGTCCAAGAGGTTAAATGACTTCCTGGAGGGAGGTGAAATCACTAGTGAGGGCAGAGCCAGGCATTTAACCAGAGTCATGTGAGTCCAAAGCATGCTTGATGAATACAAGGCAGGTTGGCTCTTTGAGATCCTCAGGATAATTTCACATTTCTGTGGCCCCCAACTATGAGAAGGCCTATTAATACAGTCAACTCCCAGTAGAGAAGGTTTTGAAACTGTCTCAAATTCAAGCAATAATAATATGACTGATCTAACTGTAAAGAGGATGGTAGTGTGAAAACAGCCCAACCAGGCAGTTGGCTTTGGTGCTATGATTTGGGGTTCATATGGGTGATGGGCTACATAACAAATTTTTTTTTTCACTGAATCTAATGAACCTTTCGAAATGCAGCCAGTTGGATCTGGCTGGCTACTCCCTTGAGCCACACCTAAGACTGAGAAATGCAAGAACTCCTAATCCAGGGTACCTGAGAGGGGATATCCCACTGTTTACCGTTTTCAGCAGTTTTCCATATCACTACCACTTTTCACTTTTGATTCTTAGGGAAAAAAGCCATCACATCTCCCACCCTCTCTATTTCTCAATAAACTCAACATCCACCTCAAATACTACTTCCTGGGACTTTTCCCGATTCCTCCTGGTGGAGTTCTATCTTTTGAGTGCTCCCCAGACTCCATACCTGTCATGGCAGGCATCCTATTTTAACAGCAATTCAACACTCACAAGTTTGTCTGCTTATTTCTTTGATTCTCATTCTATAAAAGAGTCTCAAGGGCAGGGTCTGACTTGGTTATTTCTGCATTCTCAAAGTTGTGCAGGGGAAAAAAAATAACTGATTAGAGTTAGAAGGCTTCCCAGAGACAAAACATGGCCATAAGGACAACGGACCTTCACTGGGTAGAAGGGAAAGGTGGCAGCCTGTTGAGGGATGGCAGCCACCAGGGGGCGCTGTGGTTGACGCCCTCCATAGTAAGGGAGCATCTCTGGGTCAGCAGAGTGTCTGGGATCTGTGAAGGGCCTTGCGGGATATGCCCAGAATTTTGAACTTGAACCTGTAATAACCAGGAAGACATCCAAAGTTTAGAGAGAAAAGGACAAATGATAGAGGGTAACAGGCCAATTGACACTCCATCACAGAGATCTTAGCAGAAACAGGGGGGTCTAGAGGAAAGCACAATGCTGAAAAGAAAGTTACATGGCCAAGTTGACGCATGTCAAGGAACATTGCTAAGAGGGGACAACAGGTCTTGGTGATAAACCATGCATGGGGAATAGAGGAGGAAGGCATTGAATCTGACAAATTCCTAGGCTGGGAAGATGGTCACAAAGCTCTGCCACTACCTGTGACAGAAAACACAGACAGATGAAGAGTTCTGGGAGAGAAAGACAACTAATTCAGTCCTCCACCTGTGAAGCCTATAGGACATCCAGGGGAGCTGCCAGGTGGGACACTGGAGACTGAGGTGTGAAACTGAAGGGAGGGCTCAGCCTGGGGGGTTCCCAGGTTATCGAACCTGACACTCCCAGGATGGAACAAAGAAATTTTGACTCAAAGTATTTAAACACTTAGGCTAAAAATGAAGCCATAACATTTTGTATTAATCATGTCTCTTATTTCTGTGTTCTGATGCTTTGATATCTGGGGCCTTGCTGACCCTGGAGGAGCTGGCCCTCCCAGAAGGAGCCAGGTCCTAAAAAGAGAAAACAACTCAGCTGTCCATGTACCTTGCACATACAAACTAACCAGTCCAGAGCCCAGAGCCCAGAGCCCAGAGCCCAGAGCCCAGCCACCTCCTTTATTGGCTCTCACACTCTGGGTCACCATCCACCTGCTCTAATCACCCCCGGGGCCAAATGCCTGACATCTAAGGACAGCCCTTCACCTGAGAACACTGGAATAATTTAAATGAGCCAACCCCAAGCTTTCTTTCACTGCCTCACTTGCTCCTTCCCATGGAAACCACAATAAAGACTTTGCCCATGGTTCCTCCCTCTTTCTCAGTACTTCCTTCCCTAGGTAGCCTCCCATCACCAAGGTGTGACATGCCTCCTTCTCCTAGAAATTGTGGATGTTAAAATATCTTTTCAATGGCAGTTGTCTGCTGATCTGTTTGCCTTACTGTACTTTAAATCTTCTATGAATATACTGTATTTTAAAATATACATGCAAGTGAGAGCCTCCAGCACTGTGAAAACTGTCCCAAAGCTGGGAGCCAAGACACAGATCGCAGATGCAGTGGTGCATTCAGTAACTGCTACTGTGGGCAAAAGGCTCTGCCTGGACTCTACACTCTGTCCTCTGTGACTTACCTGGTTGCTAGCAGGATCCAATGACTCAGGGCTTTTTTTTTTTTCATCTGAGGCATTTAAACAGATACTATTGGCATTTGTGACTACAATAAGAAAGAAAGGATAGCTCTCCTTTCCTCTCTATTCTATGAAGGGAGGGTTGGCGTACTGAGGTTTACAGCAGGTACCTTATAAACAGATCTTTGTGCACTTTGTGCACCTGTGCTGGTGATAGAGGAGAAGGGAAGCCAATGGCTTACCTACCTAACCAGCTTACACATTTACTTTCCTTGAGTAGGTACCTCAATTAATAAGCTGCTAAGTAAGTTGAAAGGTAGATTTTTGCCACAGCATCTACATCTTCAGAGGAATTTTAAAAATTTTTTTACCCATATATATATTCTATCAATATATATTCCTAGTAGAAAAGACCATAGCTGAATGTATGGAGCGTTTGTGCACTCTGGGGGTAACTAGACTAAATGCTTCATCTGCAATGGTCTGTGCATATGAAACAACTTCATGAGATACGTACTTCTATTATCTATATTTTACAGACATTTGTGACAGAAAACACAGACAGATGAAGATCTCCGAGAGAGAAAGGCAACTAAGAAATAGCACTAAGAAATAGTAAAGAGCCAAACTTGGGAAGTGTAAAACAACCTTAAGAAAAGAAATGTAAACACTTATTTTTAAAAAGCTACATGCTGCATTAACCAACCTCAGCTTTTCCTGATGTTATATTCTGGCATAACCACAGAATATATGTGTGGTACTGGGAAACAAACCCAGGGCCTCTTTGCATGCTAAACAAGTACTCTACCTTTGGGCTGTATCATTAGCCATTTTAATTTTATTTTGATACATGGTCTTACTAAGTTGCCCAGGCTGGCCTTGAACTTGTGATCCTCCTGCTGATCTTCTGAGTAGCTGGGATTACAGGTGTGAGTCACTGTGCCCCGCATGGTGTAAATATTTTAAAAATTACTTTTTTTTTCCTATCAAGTATCTAAGATTTTTTTTTTTTTTTTAAGAGAGTGAGAGAGGGAGACAGCGAGAGAGAAAGAATTTTTTTAATATTTATTTTTTCAGTTTTCGGCAGATACAACATCTTTGTTTGTATATGGTGCTGAGGATCGAACCCGGGCCGCACGCATGCCAGGCGAGCGCGCTACCGCTTGAGCCACATCCCCAGCCCTCAAGTATCTAAGATTATGGACTCATGAAATATTATAGTAAATTAAACAAAAGAATCAAGTGGTTTCCTATTCCTAATTTCCAAATGTGAGTGGATTCTGGACAAGTAAAAGATTAGCTACCCTAGGATGCCCTTCTGTGTGGAATCTCTTCATCCCCAGCCCCCCCTCACCCCAAAAGCTCTCCAGGTCTTCGGGAGGGTCTTACCTATTCAAGACACTCTCTGCACTTCCCACAGACTTACCCTTAATACTTGGTGCTCCTAAAGTCACAGATTGGGTACAGTAAAAATGATGGCATAAGGGAAAGAAGCACTATCTTTTCCACTTAATTTTCCAAGAAAGTATGAAGGTACCTAAGCAGAGAGGGGAAAAATTCCAGTATCAATGTGGCTGATGGGAGACTAAAGGATTGAAGAAACATAATTTCTCCTAGCCTGTAAGAACAGTCAGGCAACGAACTGTTACTCCTTGCATTAGGATAAAACAAATCAATGCAAATCAATGTGACCACTCCACAAGCAACATCCACACTTGGCCTTTTCCTCTAAAACACCAGACCATCCCCACCTTCCATGTCTTAAAATTCTGTGGTACCTGAAAAATTCTCCATTGTGATCAAGCCAAATTCATCTTGTACCATTGTTTTTTTAGAATAGGTCATCAAGTCCATGCTAACTAATCTCAGTGCACTAAGACATTCTTTGCCCCTTTATTTGGTGAGAATAAAGATCACAGTCTTCATTCTATTTTTTATAAAAGCCAATTTCAGTTGGCCTTAAATATCCTTTGTCATAACAAAGTCATTGCAAAAATTCCTGTGCAAAGTAATCAGTGTACTTTTGAGAATACTTAGAAGCAGCAAGTCACTGGAATTTAGTGGGGCTGTTGCTTGAGTGAGAATTCTACTGTACATAGGCAAGAATCCATGTTTTTAAAAAGGGGCTTTGAAATGCGGTATATCAGCCTTGCCCTCTATTGTTATGAGTACTTTCTGGAAAAGGAGAAAGCTTGGCCCAGCAATTTCCAAACCAGCCCATTTTCACTAATTCTATAACATAGGACCCACCAAAATCAGAATTAACTGCCTTCTTCACTCTCTACAAACTCCCGCCACTCCCCAGATGATGGAAAACACAGACGTAGTGCCACTAGAAGAGAAAGGTCAACTGTCAGGAAATGAAAATGATACATCCCCACTTCCTGTATGTTCAAGGTTCAGTCCATTAAGAAACCACATGGAAGAATGTGGGTTGTGTGCCAGCATGCCTCAAGGTAAAATGTTTTCACTTGCTAACCTGTTTAATTCTGTCTTTTGCACAGAACACAGCAGTTCAATTTGATTACCAGGCAGTTTGTCACATAGTGCACAGTTCATTTGGTGGAGCTGGACATTGCTCTGAACTTCTTTGGAAAGAAAAAGAGAGACACTCTGCAGAATACCTACAAATGACATACCACTGGCAAGCTGCCATTTACCCAAAGAAGCTCATGTTCCCTGTGAGCTAGAATATTAAGTGTCTCAACCTGGGAGCAACTGGATGGAGACAGGCATTCACAAATAAACAATGTAAAAATATTCTCTTTCTACTTTCCCCACTGAGAGTACAGTCAGTGCTCCCTATTCTTGAATTCTGTATCCTTGGATTCAACCAACTGCAGGCTGAAAATGTTTGGAGGTGGTAGCGTACTGCATGTGTATGGAACCTGCCCTCATCATTATCCCCTAAACTATACAGTTTAGCCAACTATTCATACAGCATTTGCATCATATTATAAGTAATCTAGAGATAATTTAAAGTATATGAGAAATATGTGTAGTATAGTTATATGCAGATATGCATAGTATTATTTTTTTTATAGAAAGGACTTGAGCATCTGCATATTCTGTTTTGTCCATGGGGGTGGAGTGGGGGTTCTGTAAACAATCCTCTAATGGATACCATAGGGCGAGTGCTTACTTTTGCCCCTTGCAACTCCTAATGTCCAAGACTCAGCATCCCTTAAATATCTAGGGGTCAACTGGGCTGCCGCCAAGAAGCCCTGAAAGAGGGTCATCTCCCTCCATGCAGCTCCACCTTCATTTCATCCTTCCTTCATCCAAGAAACAAGGGACTGGCAGTGGGGGTACAAATTCAACTCATTACCATGGGAAATGAACTGTACCTGGGATAACATGATTTTCTGGGAACTTCCTTAAAACTCAGAAATCTGTTGCACTCTAACACACTAGGCAGTCAAACCACTAAAAATATCAGTGGATTGCATGGGACACTAGGTGATGTATTAGACACAAGTGACAGCAATTAGCACAAGATTTCTTTCTGATGAAGACAGACTGATACACTGCATGACTCTTTAAATACACTGATAGTCATTAATGAGTGAGGTTTTATGGTATACAAATTATACAACAGCAGAGCTTAAAAATATGAATCTCACACAAATTTTGTCCTCGACGAAGTGGGCATTTCTTGGAGCAACTCAGGCGAATTTTCTACAAGATGCAATGTTCATCTCCTGTCAAATGCATACACACTTAAAAATCATGATCTCCAAAGTATGGAAAATGGCTCATGTTTCTACTTGATCATCAGCAAAGAGGACAAGAAGCCACTTAGTTCCCATTTCTTTCTGGAGGGCCAGGTGTGGGAAGGGAAGCACTTCATTTTGTTCCTGAGACCTCTTCTCAATAGAATGCTGGTGGACACCTCAGCTACCAACCACTGAGACAAGCCACAAGAGTAAATCACATTTTAAAAAAAATGACTCCTGGTTCTGTGCCTACCAACTCCTGATTCTGTGTCTCTCCCCATGAGGGAATAAATCAAAATTTTAAGTGAGAAATAAAAAAGCTTGGGATTCATAAGGAAGACTCATGGTAGAGCTCTTGCCTAACACCCGTGAGGCCCTGGGTTCAATCCCAGTACTGAAATAAACAAAACCAAAAACTCATAAGGAGGCCCAATTAACAGCCATGGACTTTTTTTTTTTTTTTTCTTCATAAAACTGCACTTTTTTTCATTTAGTCAGAGGTAGGTAATTAAATGACAAGTCTGATCTCATCTATAAAAGACAGGAGTCAACTGAGAAAGGCTTGAGATGTCTTTTTTAAAACCAAATAAGATCTAGATCAACAAGAGATAGGGTCTTGCTTAGCGCTTTGCTTTTGCTGAGGCTGGCTTTGAATTCATGGTCTTCCTGTCTCAGCCTCCTGAGCCACTGGGATTTCAGGCATGCAGAACCATGCATGGCCATCCTTTCTTAATGTGAACTATAAACTATATGTTCACCCTACCTGAAAGCAGAAGGGACTGTGACAGGCTGACAGCAATGCAGCACCCCTCAGTTGTGTCTTGGTGCTGCTAATTGGACATGGACAAGAAAAAGGTCCCAACAGACAAAGGTGACCTTACCGGCTGGGAGCCCACCCTTACAGGTGCAGAAGGGATCTGTGAGACCAGGATATCCAACCCACATACATAAATCAACTGAGAGACTTCTGTGTTTTTAAGACTCATGCCTGGTCCCTTCCCCTAGAAATTCTGATACATATGCCTGATGAAAAAAGTTCCGTTTTGTCCATCTACCTACATTTTGTGGGATAACAGAAAGTAGATCGCTCTAGTGATCAACAGCCTCAGTCTCCCAATTTCAATGCCTGCCAGGACTCCAAGTCTCAGGCTCATCACCAGGCCACATTGACTTAATGACTACCTCCTTTGACAGCTATCCTCATAGATCCCCCCAATCTCCTGCTCCAGCACACTGTCACCCACATGTGCTATTAGACCTTTCCCTGGGTGTGACCTGCCTCCGTGTATGCTTTTGTGTTCATGGATGAGCTGTGGATGCTTAAAGAGTATGCGGTGTAAAACAGGAGGGCACAAGCAGAGGCTTCAAATCTAAGCATGTGTTCATGTATATGGTCATGCAAGGTACAGTTTCTCTTCACCTCCATGCTAAAAACTGAGTCCTGCCAGAGAAGCAAAACTTTCCTATTTAAAGAATACCCCTTCATTTAGAGTTGAAAAACTGCCATCCATTTTATGAGACTTTTTTTTTTTTTTTACCTGTTTCAAAATAGAGCTATTCAGATTGCTAGGTCAAAAGTGGTTCGATCTCTAATGATGCTCCCTCCAGCAAGGAGAAAGGTCAGAGTCCTCTCTCTGATTGCCCAAGATTTTAAAGCTGCTAGTTCATTTAGGTTCAATAAGCTGTCAGAGGGAAAGGCTGATAACATTTTTTTTTTCCAAGGTGGTGTAAATGCGGTCTTTCTGTGGCAGGACAAGAAGCCCATGGGAAAACACTGATAACGCTGGCTGGGTGCCAGTATAGCTTCCTTGTGCAAATGGATATTATAACTCCTACCTCTACCTCGCCTATTAAATGGCATGCATCTTCGGCAAAACAATAGATTAATGTCTCTCTTGTCTCTCTTGGGAAATTTATGCCAATGGTAAGTGTATTGAATAACTGTTTCCCTGTATTCCCATATCTGCTGGTTCTAAAATACCCCCTTCATTCTGACCCTAGATGAATCAGAAAAAAAAAGGGGGGGGGGATCAATCAATATGCATGAGTTCAAAAAACAAATTCAAAAAAACACGAAAAAGTTTCTGCATGTTGGTATGTTCAGGACAGGGGATAATAGGAACTTGCTAAGTAATCCTCCTTTAATATTTAGGAAGCACGTCAAGATTTCAGTGTGGTTTAGGTCACATCAGTGATGAAATATACTAGGCACATGTTAGATTAAATAGGATTATGAATATAGCATTAGATAAGAGCTTTCCTTCAGTGATATTTTCCAGCAAAGATGGATTAGGGATGTTCTGTCAAGTAAGTTGCTCCATTTGGAGAAAAGGGGGCCTCACACCTCCACTGCAGCTGCTAATGTGTGACAATGCCACTGGGAGAGCCTGGCAGTGCAGAGAGCACCACAAAAGCTCCTGAAAACCAGAGAAATGAAAAGTTGTGCTGCAATTGTGCACAACGAATCAAAATGCATTCTGCTGTCATAGGTACCTAATTAGAATAAATAAATAAATATGTGTGCAGAAAAAAAAAATGCTCCTAAAAGAGCTGCCACTTTGGGGACAAGGTATGGGCTCCTACCACACAGAGCTCTGGCATATGGCTGGATAGGAAATTTCTCAAGATGAGATTAAAAATCACAATTCTCATAAGCAAAATTTCCAGCTTCCCTCAAAAAAAATAGAAATCCTAAGTAGAAAAAATAATTCTATATGGCCGACCAAGCAGAAAAATTAAAGTCTGCTGCATGCCTATGAGTCATGTTGCCTATATCACCCGGATAATGAGATGGTGACCAAGAAGATCTGTGGCTGCTTTTTCAAGGTATGAGGTACATGGACATTTCATCTCAGTTTGAAAACAGCCTTCTTGGTTCCTAGTATTACAAAAACAAGAATATAAGTTAAAAACCCAAACAGGGTGGGTTTCATCTAAAATACCAAGCTCACATTCTACCCAATAATTAGTGTGCATGGGTGCATTTTGTCTTTAAGTCCTTTTGGGGACTTGGCAAGGATGGTGGCAAGCTGCAAGGTCCTTGATTTTCAAGGATGGACTAGAAATGCAGAGCCCCACAGCAAAAAAGAATCTATTATAGGCTTTTCTTACTTAATGGTCCCTCACTATTCTCTAAAGTAAGAACCACTTAATTCTGCAATGTCAGAGTTAAGAACTCACTTGGGACACTTTTTGGGGTTCTGGCAGAACCTAACTACCTTTCAACAAAGAGCTATGCACAAATGATCTGGGGGCAAATGTTCTTTTGATTACACGTACTGGCAAATAAACTAAAACCCAACAAACCGAACATTTCATTTTATAATTTGGGAGGCGGGCACTGGGGATTTAACCTAGGGGTACTTTAGCTCTGAGCAATATCTCTAGTCCTTTTTATTTCTTTAGAGACTGGGTTTCACTGAGTTGCTGAGGTTGGCCTCAAACTGAGTCCCTAAGAATACAGGCATGAGACACGGTGCCCAGCTAAATTGGGCATTTTAAAATGAGCAAACTGTGTGGCTTGTTTGTGATAGCTCAATGAAGCTGTTAAAAGATGCTCTAAATTTATCAGTGAAAGTAAAAAAATGGCAATAGCATGCTGCCTAAGCCATGGTGTTGACATCACTCAGAAGAATCACATCTTCCTGCAGGGACTTTTCAGGATATTCGTGCAGATGCGGTTTCACTTAGGTTTTGGAGATCACATCTACAGAGTCAGGATCAGGAGTGAGGAGCGGGGGCCGGTGGGGCTTTCCAAACTCACTTGGAACAGGGGCTGATCACAGTCGGCGTAGGTGGGTAAACCAAGGCAACATTCACTCGCTCGCTGCCGTTCTTGGGGCAAATGATTTCTGCCACTCCTTCTGGTCTGGGCTGGCTCAGCAATTCCCCTGCAGGAGAAGAGGAAAATGCATTAAGAAGAGGTGCCCTGCAGAGAAAGGAACAAGGTATTTGGGGTGGGAAAGGGAAGGAGAAGGGCAGGTAGTGAGGATCTACAGACAACGGACACAGAGAACAAAGGTGCGCCCAGAACAGCCGGGTTGGCTGGGCTCCCGTTCTCACTGTCTGAATTGTCATCGGCATCACCATGGAAAAGGTTCCCGCATTATAGCAGGAAGGCTGGTCCCCAAGGCAAAGACGGCATCTGCCACCCTCCTGCTCACCTTCCTTTTCACTTACTCCCGAGATCTTTAGGAGCCAGGCTCCCTGGAGCCCAGCAAGGCAACGCTGCCAGGGAGGGTGTTCATAATTAGGATTTGGGGCAGATGGGTTTGGGACAGAACATAGCAGCCTTTCAACAAAGCCCTGCACACAGATGACCTGGAGGGGTGGCAGACTAAAGGTGTTAACAAGGTAAAGGGCCCCAAAGCAGCCCAGCACCCTCCTGGCGAGAGCATTTCCAGGCCAGGTCTGTGTGCCAAGCTCAAAGCACCAACTCTGCACTATCTTATGACTAATGGGACCTAGTAAAAACGGGTGATTAACTTAATGGATTGCCACAACGCCTAGAGGAAATCGGATACTGCATGCCCTGGATATAGTCTCTCTCCAACTAGATCATTAACTCCCCAAGAGCAGAGCTGGACTTCTACTTCCATTCCTTCATTCCCTCCCCATGGTCCACACTGCCTCCCTCTGTTCTCAGGGCCAGCACAGGGTGCTCTGTCTTCAGTCTTCAATAAACAGCTCTGGCTGATGATGGCAGTTTTTGCCTGAACTGCCCTCATTGAACCTAGAAAGTAAATAAACCGGACCAGGGACACACAAGGTGTGCCCACAGGGGAAAGACACGACTGAATGTCACACTTCAGCTTGACGGTAGTCATTGCTTCTACCGCTCATGTGAAACTCTAGAGACCCCAGAGGACAAGCTGACAGGATAAAAAATTGCCTTGCTCAAAATATCATATTTCCAGACAGGCGTGGTAGCACACGCCTGTACAGCAGCTCGGGAGGCTGGGGCAGGAGGATCCCAAGTTCAAAGCCAGCCTCACCAACTTAGCGAGGCCCTAAGCAACTCAGCGAGATCCTGTCTCTAAATAAAATATAAAAAAGGGCTGGGGATGTGGCTCAGGGGTCAAAGACCTCTGGGTTCAATCCCCAGTACCTGCCCCCCGCCAAAAAACCTATATTTTAAGCATCTGTTAGCTGTGCTCAAAGCATATACTCCATGCACCAGCACTCCATGAACTTAAGAGCTTTAAGTGGACATATCATTCAATCCATACAACATCCTGGGGAAGGTTTGTCCTCAGTTTATAAATGGGGAAGCTAATGCTCAGGGAGGTTATGTGATATACCCAGTAATCAGGAGATAACAAGTGGCAGACTGGGGACATAAATTTGGCTCCCATCTCTTGGGCCCCTACCTTTGGCCACCAGCCTCTAGAATGTCCCCCAACCAGGGACTGCTTGTCCATGTCAGAACGTATTTTTCCAGGAGGAGTAATCTAAAAATCCCTATTTGAAAATAATGAACTAAAGCTTTCACATATTTATGCTTCCAGGAAAGGCATTAATTTCTGGATTGGAACATTTTTATATGGCTTTGCACAATATTCAGTACCAGAAACTGCTGGAAACACCAAATCACCACTAAAGTTCATTTGGCATCATTAGCTTGTCTCATGGGGTCAGAACTACACTCTGACAGTTAGGAAAAGATCCCCAAATATAAAAGCACAGTGACAAATGTAAACATTAAATGCCATCAAAGTAATAAGATGAACTCAAGCCAGCAGCATGTTAGAGCTAGACTGAATCCTGGAAGTCCTCCAGTCCAAACACCACTTGGTAAGTCGGAGCTGTCTGAGTTCTAACAGATCGGCCCCACATCCCATGAGAGCTGTGCATCTTTAAACCACCCCCACACGCGCGCGCGCGCGCGCGCGCACACACACACACACACACACACACAAAGTGCCAGGACCACACGAGAGGGCGTTTGGAGCACCCTAGCTGGACTGCCCTCACTGTCGCCTCTTCTGACAGTTTCAAGTTCTACTTTTGGTCCTAAGATCATCCCCGAAGCCTGAAGAGCCTGGGCTCCTCTGGTTTCCCCTCAAAACCCTGCAAGTCAGAATTTCACACAGGCCTCAACTTCATCTGCTTTTGGCTCCCTGGGTTCACTGGATTACACTACAGATGCCAAGTCCCTGTCCCCGACACCCCACTTGGGCAACAGTCCAGTACAGCTGGCTTCTCTGCTGAGCATGTTGCAGCTTTTGGTGAGCGGAAGGTGGGTTTGCCAGAAAACTGGAAATAATTTGCAGAAGTCTATTAAGCCTTAGTTACCAATTTTGTTTAAACCAATAGTGTTACTGTCCTTCCTGAAAAAGTCAGGTAACTGGTTTTGTTTGAATCCTATTCCTAGCAGTGTGGTCTGTATTGGTGTTTGGTTTGGATGTGATTTGTACCCCAAGGGTTCATATATTGGAGACCTGATACTTCATGTGGAGGTGCTGAGAGGTGGTAGGACCTTTAAGAGGTAGGGCCTTGAGGGAGATCCTCAGGTCAACTGCACACATGTCCTCAGAAAAGATCGAGGGACTCCTCTCTCTCTGGCTTCCTCTTTTTTTGCTATAATTTCTCTTCCCATAAGGGCTTCCCATCATTGCCATCTGCCATGAGATGATGCAGCCAAAGGGACTCCTTGCCAGAAACTGCAGCATGCTATTGGACTTTTAGCCTCCAAAAATGAGAGCTAAATAACCCTTTTTTTTTTCATTATAAAGTCAGTCTGCTTCAGGTACTTTGTTATAGTAATGAAAAGAGGACTAATACACATGAAAACGGAGCATGAAGGTAGAAGGCAGAGAAGTTTCACACATGAAAAAATTCACTTGATGCCAACGAATATTGAGCAATAAGCGGAATAGTTCATAATATATTTTTAATATTTTATTAGTTGTTGAAGAATTTTAAAATTTTATTTATTTATTGGTATGTGGTGCTGAGAATCGAACCCCGTGCCTCACACATGCTAGGCAAGTGCTCTACCACTGAGCCATAATCCCAGCCCCAACAGATCATAATTTCAAGTGCACTCACATTCTCCAACAATGTATTTATTGCTATGTGTATGTATGAATGTCACAAAAATCCCACTATTATGTATAATTATAATATACTAATAAAAATTAATATAAAGTAAAAAGGAGAAAAAAAACATGCATAGTTCCTAGATTGACAACATAAGAACAACAATTTTTTCTTCTCAAACCTATCTCCAAAATGTGAAGAGTAGTTCACAATGCGTAAATCATCAAGTAAAATTGCAAAGCTAATCATCCTCAAATTTAACATAAATTTGATCTTCAAAATAAAGTACATTCTTGAGTTGAGCAACGACTGAGACCTTCCTGTATGTGTGGGGACTGTAGAGGATGCAGGGGAAATACGGACGTAAGGCATGGGTTCTAACAGGAAGGACCTCAGGGTCTGCAGAGAGAAGATGTCCATGTGAAAAACTCAATCCTGCATGACGAGTGCCCCGAGGACATTCCTACAAGATGTTAGAGGAGTGAGGGGAAGGTGAGGTCAGTACTGATTTGCAGGATTGTGAAAGGGATCAACAAATGGGGAATATTTAGCCAAAAGACCCCCCTGCTATGACTTGGATGAATATGCCGAAAAGTCCACATGTATAGGCTTGGTCCCTGGGGTGGGGGTTTGGGAGATGCTGTGGACCTTTAAGAGGTGGGGCCTGTTGGAGAGGTCATCAAAAGCATGCAATGGGATTGTGGCACGCCAGTCTTTTTCTCTATTTTTCCAGACTGTCCAGATGTGAATACTGTCTCCAACATGTGCTCTTGCCATAGCATGCTGCCCTTGCCAGAAGCTCAGACCCGTGGGCTGCCTGACCTTGGATTTGAACTTCAAAATAAATGACCCCAAATAAATGGGGTCATGACCCCAAATAAATCTCTCTATACTTCATAGTAGCCTGTCAGGTAGTAATGCAAAGCTGTCTAATAAAACCAGTAAAATTCATTACCAATATGGAAAAAGAATGTGTGCAGATGGAATAAACATCAACAATGTGAGAACAAACCTGCATTAACCCAGAGTGAAAAAAAATGAAGTCCACAGTAGCTTGATGTCATGTATGTATCATCTCAACCCTCATGACAACACTGTAAGGTAGGGACAGTTATTATCATCATTATAGAGGACAGGAACCCAGAGCTCAGAATGGATAAGGAAATGCTAATCGTAACAGAAGGAACAGTGCCAGCATCTGGACCCAGGACTGTCTGATACAGCTCTTAACCACCACATCACAGTGTCCTGTGACAAGACAAAGATATAGAGATAATTAAATGAGATAACCTATGAAAAATACCGAACACTATCATCCGGCATTTGATGAGTTCTTGACACTATTATTATAGTGATAAGAAGATTATGCAAGAGCTTACTCTTCCAAATATAAAAAAGAATATATACAAGCATATAAAAGCAATATACCAGGATCAGAACATAAATTATCAACATGCAAAACATGACCTCACTAGATATTTGAAAAATTCAAATTAAAAAAATTAGATTTTTTTTTTACATTATCCATCATCCTAACAAAAGTAAACAAAAAAGATAAATCCCCAAATTGGCAGGAGCTGTAAAAAGAAAAATCATACTTATGAGAGCACATTAACAATAAATTAAGAAAAAATATACATTTGATTGGGTATATTTCCATTTTCAGGAACCTGCTTAAAGGAAGTAGGTTTTTCTGACAAAAAATTATACAATGATTGCTCACAGCATCACTGGGGTCCCCCTCCCACACACACACTGTGTATTATATGAAGAAAACTTGGTAACTTTCTCAAATGTCCCCAAAACAGGGAAATGGCTAAAAATAATCACACACTAACAAGATAGAATACTATGTGGCATTTCCATATATATTTGAAAACACATTCTAATTAGAATTTAGAATGAAATAGATCATTCAAGGGTAAACAGTCCTGAGGTTATTTACTTGCTTTTTATGTTAGAGTCAACAATAAAAGACTACAAAGTACATTTCATATTGAGGGAGATGCCAGCGATAAATGCTGATCTTTCTCCTTAGTTGGAGATTTTCTGTCCCTGTGCAGTTTCCAATGCAATCAGTGTTTTTGAAGATGCATAATTGTGGTCTACTGAGCAGCACACTGGCATCCAGAGAGACCACTACACAGTCTCCTGTGCCCATTAAAGTTATGAAAAACTGCTTTATTACTCTGGCTAAGACTTCTGCCATTAGAAGGCTAGCCAATTCTTATCAACTGCTTCTTCCTCTGTGCAACAAGGGAACATCAGATTTTATTACCATTTTTTTAATTGATAGAAATAAGTGAAATGAGCCTCTTTTTTGCTTCTTATAGGAATTCTCAAATGTTAGACACATTATGCAAAATACTAAAAACTTATTTTAATGACAACCCAAACCAAAATACTGAATGTTGAAATCTTTTCAGTGTAAATCAAAAAGCCCCCTGTGGGCTGGGAATGTAGCTCAGTGGTAGAGTACTTGCCTAGGAGGTATAAGGACCTAGGTTCAATCCCCAATATAGGAGAAAAAAAAAAGAATTCATACCCCATTTGAATCAAATGTATGATATATGATATGTCAAGATCATTGTAATGTTTTGAGCAACCAATAAAAAAAAAAAAAAGCCACTTGCTGATTTGGGATAAAGACCCAAGGTATAAACCTCTCAAAACAACAAAAGTTGCCTAGGAATTTTGGGGAAACATAATCATTCAGTCCATAGCAAGGAGAAGCTGAATGAAAGAAGAAATGTATGGATCAGTCTAGGTCTAGCCAGGAGACAGGAACACAAAGTAAGGCTTAACATAAACTATCATTTGCTGGTTGTAGGATATAACTTTGAAGAGGGAACAGAAAAGAACTCTAAAAAACACCCTAAGGCTAAATAAGAATATCTAAGGAAGAAAAATTGGGAGTGGGGGAGACCCCCCCCCCCTTGCCAAAGGCTGAGATTTGGACCTTGTTAGACTGGGTTTGATACAGCCTCCCCCTGCAGGTGAATTTTCTTGGGTTGCCCTAGGCCAGACTAAGCCACAGTCAGTTGACCGAAGCCAGGAGGCTTGGCACCCAGACTGTCCTCTGGGGCCAAGAAATTCAACTGCCTGTTGGGGTTGGGGAAGGAGGTTGAGAGGAGGGCATGCTGCCGAACTCACTGAGAACCCTGATGGGGCACCAGCTAGAGTCCCTTAAGAGCTAAACCCCTCAGGAAGCCACTGAATTAATTCATGAGGGAGACAGGTAGATAGACAACCCTCAAACCCCCTGGAAAAGGCCACTGAACTGGCCAGGAAATTGGCTGGGATGGCCATTCATCCATAGGATTTTTCCTGCTGGGCCACTGATAAGTCAGCTGGGGTGGCCACAGATGTTTCCCAGCACTGGGCCATCTCTACTCTCAGGAGGTACACTCTGCAGGGAGGCTGTATTCTTTGTGAGCACAGGATTTGTTTTTGTCTCAGTTAGTTCCTTTTAAAAATTAGTCAAACTGATAGGGCCAGTTGATAACTAGACATATGTCCTAAGGCATAAATTCCAAAGGCAGCTGCAAAAATGTAAACCACTGAAAACTGTGAGCCTCTCCTAGACCAGGGTTTTCATTTTAACCATACATCCTTGTGATTCTTCAAATGTAAGACATACTCTGAGTTCTAGGCAATTTCACAGTGTAAGAAATTGTCATCTCTAGCCATTTACTGAATTCTGAAGCCCAGTTTTGATTATGAATAATGAGGGGTTTTTTTTTCTTTTTTAAGTAAAATAAAAAAGTACCAGAAATGCCTTCCTGTGTCTTGAAGCTTCAGGGATGATTTGTAAAGTCTTATTAGTAAGACAGTATAAGCTACAGACCAACCAGAATGAGGCCAGTTGAGGGCTTCTGGAGATGTCCTTCGTCTAAGGGTGCATTTCTACCTATCTTCTAGGGAGATTTCATGGCCTGGTCGTCAGGCAGCACTAAACAAACTGATTTTAACACTTCAATTTCTTCCTAGCCTCCCCCAAAGTGATGACAGAGGTGACAGTTACAGGCAAAAGGAAAAACAAGAATCACAATCGTGATGACTTCTGTGACTCCCATAGTGACCCCACTCTGAAATGCTCAGATTCTCCTGATGAATAATGCAACAGGAGCCAAGCAGGGTCCACACTTGGGGTACAAATGACTGACACAGCTCATCATTCTTTTTTTGTGGCAGGTGCCCATCTCCAGTGGACAAGCTCAGTTTTTCCTGACTGCCCTGACAGTAATGCTTAGTCACTAATCACATCAAGCCTTCTTTCTTCGTATTTATGGGACAGGGAAGGAGAAGGGGTGGACGCAGTATCTCTGATGTGGTAAACAAAGAGCTTCACTTGCTCTCTGGAGTTCTTGCGGAGCAATCGCTCAGGTCTCTTCTAGATTAACAAGTTGTAAGCTCAGATAGGCTTTCATTTACGGCACTCCCATTTGGGAGAGTGTAGAGGACTATAATGACTAACAAGAAAATGCTACATGGAGAACATGAAGAAGGGCTGGAGTGCGAGGATGAAGACCTGCAGGCCTGCCTAGTACATGCTAAGTGTAAACAGAGTCTTCATGGTTGAAAGCAATACATTTTATCATGAGGGTGGGCCTACCTCTGAAGCACAGGGTAATGTGTCCCCAACTCCAATTGCCTGAATGAAAAAAGGAGTAAGATAATAGTGCAGTTGATACAGTCCCCCATCCACTGAGCCACACGCCAGCCCACCAATCTCCTCTGAGAAGCAGCAGTAGAGCATGGGGGTGGCATCTGCCATGAAGGTGGGCCTGAGATGCACTGAGGGATTACAGGCCACCAGCGAGAAAGTGGATGTGGGAAAGACCTGAATGGGAGTTCAGACTCAAGGGTTAACCAATAGCATTCATACTTTTCCAAAACCTGATTAGCATGAATTTTAACCAATAGCCCTAGTACTTTTCCAAACCCTGATTGGCATAAATTTGGACCAATAGCATTGACTCAAGGGCTATCTAAACCCCTAGATTAGCACACTCAAGCGGCAAAGCCTACTGGGTCTCACTCTCCTACGGAAGGAGCTCTGTTTCTATTTACACTTGAATAATCCTATTCTTACACTCACTCGTCCTTGTCTGTAGATTTCATTCTTTGAATTCACGAGAGGAGACGAGAACCCAGAAAAAAGACATTGGCAATGAGCTGCTGGGGTCTACTGAAACACTGAAAGGCACAGCCCCCGATTAAGAGTTGCAACACGTTTCTAGACTGCAGAGGCCTGCAGCTTACCCAACCTGCCAGCAGAAGCAGAGAAACTCTGTTTTCACAGTAGTCCTAGTTTTGAGGTAGAGTGGATTTGCCAATGTCTTTGCATTGCGACTTAACAATTTCTGAAACACCACCCTGTGAACAGGGAAGATCAATTACTGAATGCCTCTCAGGCATTTCAGACACTTGTCTAGACAATAGAAATGACCCTAATTACTTAGAATACCCCAAACAAGTTTTCTCTTATGGTGAAAAAAAGTAGAAAATCTACTTTCCTTTTTTGGTATCAGGGATTGAACTTAAGGGCACTCGACCACTGAGCCACATCCCCAGCCCTATTTTGTATTTTATTTAGAGACAGGGTCTCACTGAGTTACTTAGCGCCTCACTTTTGCTGAGGCTGGCTTGGAATTTGTGATCCTCCTGCCTCAGCCTCCTGAGCTGCTGGGATTACAGGCATACGCCACCATGCCCAGCTTATTTTCCATCTTTGATGAAGATTAAAAAATAAAACCACTCATAATTCTACCACCATTATTAACATGTTATTATTATATAGGTTCTTATAAATATATACATAGTGAGATTGTACTGCATCCATGATCTTGCTGCATCTGTCCCCAGCTATAATGTGAATGAATGCTTTGAGTAAATATCATGATAATATAAACTTTTTGAGAAAATACTCTTTAAGATCTAAAGAGGGAAAAAAAAGTTGTGGCTTTGGACCACAGCACCTTTTCCAAACCATTTGGCAAAAGGTCAACCAAGGAAAACCCAAAGGAAAAGACTGCTAACAAAATTTCTTTTTCAAATCTCCACTTGAATTTAGCTCCTTTTCTCCCATTAGAAGCTCAACCTCCCCTTTCATAAATCTCTTGGGGTTTTGTTGTTGTTGTTGTTGTTGTTGTTTTTCCCATTGGTTGTTGGTGTTTCATCCACACATCCCCTACACCTTCCCTACACCTTCCTGTGCTTGGCTGTTTTAAATCTCCTCTCCTCCAGCGCTCCTGTTTCTAGTACCTGCAGTACAATAACAGCCCATCTCATCTGCCTCTGGGCTGCTCATCCTCCTAGAAGCTCACCAGTTGTGATGCCACAATCTCTAGAGTTCCTGGGTTGAGGCCCAGGTAGAGACTTCTGGAGGATTTCAGAGCATGAGGTGCAAAATAAACATTTCTAGGGGCCAGAATTAATATCCCTGTATGTCAGGTAAACCTGACTCCCCTGGCACTTAACAGTGTGCAGGAGAAATGACCACAGAGTCTGCAGGAAGATGTCACCTACTAGGAAGGGCTTTGCTTTGTGTTCAGAAACAGCAAAAATAGCAAAGTAAAAGATATTTTATATCCTTAAATTTACTTTTCTTATCAGTTCAGGATTAGCCCAGATATGATACAGATTGCAATAATTGGTAGTGTACAAGAATAACTGTT
Organism: Marmota marmota marmota; assembly: GCF_001458135.2. Taxonomy (NCBI): domain Eukaryota; kingdom Metazoa; phylum Chordata; class Mammalia; order Rodentia; family Sciuridae; genus Marmota; species Marmota marmota. Next base: position 1,646,074 of record NW_026000211.1, on the reverse strand, counting down.
CCTTTCTTTAGATTCTAAATGAGATTTCACCCCAGGATCTAAAAGGGAGCTACCCTCTATTCCAGAAAGAAAGAACCAGGGGAAAACACTTGAAATTTAAATGAGGGGATTTTGACGAGAACACATTTGCACGGATGGCAAACACACTTCATAAGCTCTCCATCCACAAGAAGTGGCTGGACCCAAAAGGGTTCAACAAATTCATACAAGTGAAAGAAACAGTGTAACATAATGTGTGAAGCTAAAGCTTTGGACACTGAAGGTACAGAGGACAGAGAAGGCTTCCACACTGTTCTTTATTAACAGTAGCAGAAGGTGAACTGCTCTACACACACACACACACACACACACACACAACCACCAGAATCATGATTGGAGTTGACTAGTCAGCTGCTGACTGTCCCCTGCTGTTCCACAGTGGCCCTACACACGGTCCATCCTCGAGAAAATGCACAGGAGGACTTAGACTGTCCTCTCTTGCTGACCTAGGAGGAGACCCGACACAGCTCACAGCTGGACCCAAGTTGAAGCCGCCTGGGGACCGAGGGCCAGAGGGCCACGCCTCTTGCCGCCACCCACCCATTCCCATGCGCCTCCCCTCAGACACGTGCGCCTGCCACTTGGCTCCATTTTTATGGCTAAGGGTTTATATAAATACAAATCCACCCAAGAAAGGAAAACTATTTCCCTTTTTCCTGCTCTGGATAAAGTTCCAGCAGACTTGGCTGAGGATTAGACAAGCTTCACAGATCAAAGTGTGTTGAGGGGCTGGGGAGCGAGAGAGAAGCACAGCCCAAACCAACTCAGCCCTCCCCTCTCTCCAATGCAAGTCAGGATCATAAAAACCTGCTCTGCTGCTGCGCTGAAGTGCTTTCAAAAGGTGACTCTTTATTTGGATAGCCTGTCACCTACTTCTTAGTCAGAAAAGGTTCCAGTTCAGAGAAGTTAATGCAGACAGCATAGAAGCATCAGATGAAAACATTCTCCCTCCAACACTAGAGGAAGCTTTAGTACCTGAAATTGGAAACACGGGCCCAAAGGCCTTTTCACAATCAACCTGTTTTTGCAGTACTAAGGGAGTCCGGGGAAGTCTTTGGTGATGATCAGACATCATTCATTTGCTTCTCCTAACAAGGAAGAAGACAGGGATTTTTGCGACTTTCCCTGAGTTAGGGAAGGAAGAAGAGGAGTGAGAGTTGGGGCTGGAAGAGCTAAGGGTTCCCTGAAAGGACCTAGGAGACGTGAGAAAACCCACAGGCTTGAAGTCAGACCCACAGAGTCGCAAGGTGAGAAAGAACCTTCTATGGTTGCATGTTCTTCTGCACAGGAATATCTTCCACAAGCATAAATAAGCAGGACAGGGAAGTATCCTAGCTGGAACACCCTTCCTAGGCCCAGTTGTCACTTGCTGAAGATCCAAACTGGAACTCAGGCCATTTTAAACACATAGTATCCATGATGACCTCAAAAGCATTAAATTGCACGAATCACCGAAACCCAACATTCCATTCAATTTTTTAAAAAAATTGTGAACAAGAACAAATTCTTTATCTTTCAGTTACACTCCAATCAGCGAGCAGATGTAATGGATGTCCAAGCAGAAGCCTAAACACAGACAGACAAAGAAAAGGACGTAATCGTGAAAGCATTTAAGTCAGGAAGAGAATGTGGGATGGCCAAAGGGGACTGGCTTCATCAGAGGCCAGGACATCTCCATCTATGAGGGCTCTCTGCTTCATAGGTGGCACCCTTTTGCTGTGTCCCCACAGGTGGAAGAGGTGAGGGAGCTGGCATCAGCTTCTTTTGTCAGGGCACCAATCCCACTCATGAGGGTGGAGCCCCGGAGACTTTGACATCTGCCCCTGGCTTCATCTCTCACACCTATCACAGTGGATTTCAAACTCCAACATATGAATTTGGGGGTACACCAACATTCAGAACATACCAACCAGTCTCTCTCCCCAAGAAAATGAAATGCCTGACAGTTTCCAGGAAGGGCAAATTTTATTTATTCCCTGTCCCCATGAGTTTCATGCTGTGGAATCATGAAATCTCAGAGATCAAATTGGTGGAAAGACAGTAATGCCCTATGGGTATGTGTCATTTTGATGAGATCCTTTTTTCAGTTTCACTTCATGTGTGCCTCACTGTGATCTTTACAAAAGGAAAGGTATATACCACTGGATAAAATTCAAGATGAGGCTATACTCAATCCTGTAGGAAGTGCTAATATTAATTATACTAACATCTAAAAATAACTGGCAGGTGACATGATCTACCAATGGCTGTTAAATTTTGGAGGTCAAAGAACTTAAAGATAATTGATGCTTTAATCTTTCAAAGAGTAGCACACTGTTTCCATGTTGTTATGCTGCTAAGTACAAACATGGAAAAGCTGACATTTAGGACCAGGTAAGTCGAGGTAAAGATGCCTCACCTATCTCTAAGCAACTAGAGGCATGTAAGTTTGGCTTCTTTTTCCTCCTCTTCCTCTTTCATCTTTGGAAATGACTCTCTGCCTGTAACAAGCTTAAGAGCATCATCACCTTAAGGTAAACTGTGTTAGTTCATCCAACACTATTTCACTAAACTTCGAGGAGACAAGGCCCGGAATAATTGGAATAAGGAGACTGCTCCTTCCAGCACTGAAGCACGTAGTAGTTCAGGGGCAAACTCACCAAATTAGCTCTAAAGATCATCATCCTCTCTCTACCTGGACTGCAAATTATACCATTTTTGAGAAAATGAACAGAAAAATGGAAAAACCTTACTATAATAGTCTCTATCACTTACAAAGACAATTCTTCCTGGCTTTTATGGAAGAAAAAAAAAAAGCACTTTACTTCTTGAGCAGAGAAATTATGCCAAATTACATCCACATTCTTTTAAGGAAAGCCCCCTTGATGCAGAAATGATCTGTCTATGAAAGCCATTTGAAATCAAAGGTACAGGCAGTCGCCAATCTACACACACTTGATTTTCCAGAATAGCAACTGGCCCCATTCCTCTTTGCTGCACTCCGTCTGAGGCCTGAAGCAAGCAATTCCACCTGAGACAGACCCAGCCTCCTGTAGCCCCAAGTGCTGCTACACAGCCTCTCCTGTTTTTCTTCTTGCTGTGGCTCTAGAAATCCATTCTCATCTATGCATTCCGCTGTGGACTAAGAGCATGCCAAGAAATTATGGCCACCAGTATCCTTTTAGAACACTGCTCATTTTGTGGGCTTTGTGGATGGGCTTGGAAGCCTAACCAGTATTTAGAGCACCACCGCTTTGGGGCTGCGTCTTCTTCTTTAGAGTCAGTGGACTAAGAAGGATTTTTGGAACACAGCCCTTTGTGGTTACAGACAATCCATATAATCCCACAGCAAACTTTCTCTTTACACCACACAGACCTCTTAAAAGAAACTTCTTAGGCACAAAGTCATGTGTCACGGGCCAAAACAGAGGTGGAACTGGTCGTATACCTAGTTCATTGCTCAATGCATCCTCAAATTTTACATAATGCAAAAGATGCAGAAGTTTCTAATGTCCTGAAAGACAGAGAGGGGTCAGGAAGGATCAAAAATGTTTGACCAAAAAACTCTGACAAAGTGTGGAAGATGGCTTTGCCACTTCTCTACTCACTGTGTGATGTTGGGGGAAATTACCTGGCCCCTCTGAGCCTCATTTTTCTTATCTGTGAACTGTGGATGATACATGCCAAATATATACCTGATAGGAGTGCTACAAGAATTAAATAATGATATTTGCAATAACCATGTAATCCTATGCATGGTACTTAATAGCAGCTCACCAAACAAGAGTGAAACATGAAAACCAAAGTTTGAACAAAAATAACTTCTAGAAAGAGAGGTGTCTAGAAGAGGAGTGACTAGAAAGGACTAGACTCTCCTATTTCCTTCTCTAAAGCCCTGTTGCTACCATTTGGACCACATCCCACCTCCCAGGCAGCATTTCAGCACATGGTCTATGAAGAATATTGAGCATATTGATTTGTTTTTGAAGGAAGTATAAACTTATACCTCCTCTTTGGAGAGAAATGTGGCAATCCCACTTCAATATTTATTCTGTGGGTATACTAATGTCAAAGGCAAGTCTTGAGGATTTACTATAGTATTGTGCACAAACAAAATACTGAAAACAGTTCCAATGCTTACCAACAGAAGGCTGGTTAAATAAAACCAGCTCATACAACAGACATGTATATAGGCAATAAAAAAAGAATCAAGAGAGCTCTATCTATACTGATATGCCCTGCATATATTTTTAACTTTAAAAAGGGATACAAAATCATGTCATGCTACCATTTCTGGGTGGGGGACTCTCCTTACACACACACACACACACACACACACACACACACACACATTCTCTCTCCTCTCTTCAAGGATAGCCAAGAATCTGGCAACAGCGGCGGCTCCAGGAGGGGAAATAAATGGCTACGGACAGGAGAGATGACATTCTTCTCCCCATCACGACTTCTGTACCGTCTGCAGTGTGGAACCATTCACACAGACTAGCCATTAAAAACAAATCTTAAAATAATCAACTACCATGTGAATTTAATTATTTTTCCTTTTCCTCCCTAGAACAGCTTTGTTAGGTTTTTTTGAAGCCTTTTTTTCAATCTATTTCTTTAATTATAAAAGTTAACAAGTTCTGGTTTTAAAAGTAAATCAATATTAAGATGTGAGTACCCAGTGTTGATCTGGTGTACGCCCTTCCCGACCTTTCTCCAAAAGCACTTATATATACCAAAAAAAAAAAAAAAATTTTTTTTTTGTTAATTTTTTTTCTTCCAAGTAGACTCATCCCATAAGCATAACCATACCTTTCTTTCATCTGATAATATGTTATCTGTTATCAAAGCTAGACTGAGAACTGTATTTGTTTTCAATTTCTTTATCCACCTAATCTCCATGTCTTTCTCTTCCTTGCCCCCAACCCCATGTCCCTACAATTTTACACAAATGGACTTGTGTCATACTTTAATTTTTTGAATGGAATTCTGCATGCCTAAACAATCTCAAGTTCTGGGGAGGTGAGTCTACTTGACCCCGCCCCACCCTGTGGTCCTCCCAAGGCTTTCCCACTTGGCTCCAAGGGCTTCCCAGAGTCAGGGAAGGGAAGAAGCCAGTGATTCCGTGAGCAACCTGCAGCTACTGGCTAGACCTTTAAATGCAGGTGGGCTCTGGCCAAGCATGACCTGTGATTTCAGGACAGTGATATCATGCTGTTTGCATCATGGAATTAAATAATCTAAAAGAAGTCTCTAGACAATCACACATTTGATTAAAACAGAACAGATGTGGCAAGGAAAGCTATCAAGCAAGTAAAGACCTTTAGTTTCACGGTCCTTCCTTCCTCTCCTTTCTTTCAGAGCCAACAGGGAGCAGGGAGCACGTGAGTCTGGGCAGGGATGTAGCTGGGTCTCAGCCACAGCCACTGGCCCTGCCTGCTGTGGGTCTGCAGGCCCAGCGGCCACTCCCTGCCTGCCCTTGGGTGTGAGAGGGAGCAGCTGCAGATGGAGACAGAGTGAACTGCTGGGGGATTAGCGGCTTCTGTGCAAAGCACAGGGATGCCTCCAAGGCCCCTGTGGCGGGAGGTCCAAGAGTCTTAATAGGGAGGAGGGAGTGGACACGGAAGGCGGTTTATTACTAAGCCTATTTCCACCCTACATTTCTTGGTTCTTAGATTTCATCATGGCAAATTTTTGTGGATTCCAAGTACTTATCTCAGTTTGTTGGGCCAGGAGACTAGTGTAGAAACAATCACCTCCCTCCCAAATGTGCTTACAAGTCTCAGGTCCATGGAATGTCTTCACTGTTGCCAGAGATTATGAAAATACAAGTCAATCATCACTGGTTAATTATGCTAGACCTTCCCAATGGGCGTGGGGGCAGCTGTGTTTAAACCTTCCTTTGGTGTTTCTAACAGTACTTGACTTATATCAAAGAAATCCTTCACCCCCAAGCATGTGAACATATTAGTGGATATATTCAGGTTCCCAATTGAGGTTTTAGTAAAACATCAAGCTGATATCAAGCTTAGACTGACAGCCTAGGGACCTAAATGGTAACTTTGGAAACATGTGAAAGAGACAGTTGGGTTCACGCAGCATTAGAACATTTTGACTTAAAGTAGTCTCCCCTTATCTGTGGTTTCAATTTCTTTGGTTTCAGTTACCGGCGGTCCATTGTGGTCCAGAATTATTAAATGGAAAATTCCAGAAATAAAAAAAAATGCAAGTTTTAAACTGCATGCTGTTTTGAGTAGCACAATGAAATCTCTCACTGGCCAGCTTTGATCTGCCAAGGAATGTGAATCATCCCTCGGTCCAGGTAATACATCTGTATATGGGACCTACCCATTAGTGACTTGTGGCTGACGTTGACTGTCACAGTACCACAGTGTTTGTGTTCAAGGACAGATTAACTCAGATACACTGCAGGGCACCTAGGATAAACAGCATGAATAGGGGTTGGCACTGTCTGAGATTTCAGGCATCCACTGGAGGGTCTTGGAATGTACTCCTCACAGATGGGGGGAAAGAAATACTGAATCAGGAATTCTCCAATTCACTTCAGACAAGACGGAAGTTAGCAGAAGGACCATGCAATGCTATCTTCAGGGGGTGCCTGCTTGTTCTACCACCCCTGGCAGTGGGACCCTGGCAATGGCTTTGGTGTCACTGCCAGTCTCTTCGTCTCCAGTGCATGCCTCATGGAGTTAAGCACAAGATAAGCACAAGTATTTGGCACGAACTCCCATGATCCCGGCCCCATAACGAGACCGGGGCTGTCTACCCAGCTATAGGAGGTTGGCTCCTCAGTGTGACTGCGACATACAACCCAGGGAGAGAAGCTGAAGCAGGCAGGTCAGGCTACTCCCCAGGGAATTTGAAACTGGGGTGAGAGACAGAATTAGTCTGTGGTGGGCGACTGGAGAGAGGCAGGAGGTGTAGTTGGGATCACGTGTGAGCTGTAGAGCAAGTAGCTCTGAGGGTAGAAAGAAATAGAGCAAGTCCTCGGAGAGAGAGAGGTGGCACTGAGATGTGACCATGCTTGAGGCACAGGGACAGATGGAGGGACAGAGATGGGAGGAGGGAAAGGGGTGGGCCAAGTTTAGGAACTGAGATGGACACTGAGGATTCAGATGGGGATGAAGGGGACAAATGACTGACATGAGTCAGGGGCTGAGGTGGAAACAGGGAACTTGGGAGTCAGGGGACTGAGACAGACACAGAGAACTCACATGGAGACAAAGGGGACTGAGACTGGGACAGGGGGACCAAGATGGGGAAATCAGATGAAGACAGGGGACCCAAGATGGTAACATGGAGACTAAAATGGAGATGGACAGGGGACTCAAATGGAGACAGGATACCGCAATGGGGACAGGCAGAGAAAGGGCTGAGAGACTGAGATGGAACCAGGGATGTGAGATGGGATGAAGGACCCACAACCAGAATTATAGGACAGAAGGTACCCACGGCCTAGGGGACAGTGGAGACAAATCCTGGATCTGGGGTGGGACAGGGAGAGAATCTGGGAGGAAGCACAGAGACACAGAGCAACCTTCAGTTCCTAGGCACGCAAGAAAGACCCATGGTTTGTTTCTTATTGTTGGATTCTGGAGTAGGTCTCTCCTTGCCAGAAGCCTGCTTTCCTCCCTTAAATTAGCTCAAAAGCTCTGACTTGACTATAATAATTAATAAGAATCTTTTATTAAGAGTATGCTTTCCTTGCTGGGCACGGTGGCGCACGCCTGTAATCCCAGCGGCTTGGGAGGCTGAGACAGGATGATAACAGGTCAAAACCAGCCTCAGAAAAAGCAAGGTGCTAAACAACTCAGTGAGGCCCCCGTCTCTAAAGAAAATACAAAATAAGGCTGGGGATGTGGCTTAGTGGTTGAGTGCCCCCGAGTTCAAAACCCAGTACCAAAAAAAAAAAAAAGGGAGAGAGAGAGTATGCCTTTCTTTCATTAACTATGTTACTATTTACAAGTTATTATGTGGCCTTAAAAATTACTATTAAACAGCTCTTGAAATCTTGGCTTTAGAATGCATGCCTTTTTCTGTTTCCAAGACTCTTGTCACAAGGCACCGTGATCATTCCCACTGAAGCAGGATGAGCAGGGAGCTGAGCCTTGAGCCTGGGTTCTGACCCTGGGTGTGCCCTGACTCCCTGCAGGTTCCTGACAAACTATGGGTCCTTGGGGCCTGGATCCTCAGCTGTGAAAGGAAGAGACTGGTTGATCTCTAGGGTTGTTTCAGCTTTAAATAGTTTGTGGCAGCTTAAAATACTGTGCAAATGTATTTTCTACTTAATTTTCTAGGCTTCTCAAGTTAAACTCCTCACAAATTCAGCATGAAGTAGAACAATCTCCTAAATAGGACATACAAACATGTCCTTGGCTCTGCCCGGCCACTCTCCCACCCGTTCCCTAATTCTTCCATTGGCACCCAGCGCCGTTTGCCACAAAGTGCCAAATCCAGCCAGAACCAAGAAGATCTGTGAAATTTTTTATGTGTGAAATTTCAATAGATCCATGGCGGCTGTGCTCAGTCTCAGATTTATTTAGCACAGGAGATGGTCAGGGCCAAAAAAAAAAAAAAAAATCTCTCTAGTAAAGCCCATCACAGTGTGGAGGAGATATGCCCATCTCAGTGGGCTTTGAAGAACTTAGCCATGTCGTGCATAATGTATGAGCTGAATGCTCACATAAAAGGCCTGTTACTCTGTTCTTCATCAGGGCAAGTTTCCCTAGAGTGAAGCAAACAAGGGTAAGTCGTACCAAAAGAGGCGAGATTTAATTTTGCACGTAAGTAAAAGTGCTTTTCAGTTCCCACTTAGCAAAACAGTACCCTCTAGGAGCCCCCAGCTCCATGCCTTTGAATCAGATCTAAATATTTACATGTGTGCAGCTCGGTTCTGACACCTGGCCAGCGGCCTCTCCCAGCCATGCTTTGTGCCTGTTTTTAGGAGAAGTTAGTTAAGAGGCAGGAAAATCCCCTAAGTAAGGTCAACCGCCCCTGGGGCTCAGCAGAGAACAGGATTCCTCAAGGTCAATCTGCTCATCTTCAGTTATTCCAACATCTGTTAGACAGGCAAGCCTGGCTCCCTCCCAGTGCACAGAGTGTTCTAGAGTATTATTCACTCCAGCGAAAGGTGCCCTCCTTCAGACCCTGAGAAGACCCAGTCCCCTTAGAGCCAAGTCTACTGCAATCTCCCCCTGTCCTGGAGATTCTGCAACATAAAGAGCTACTCTCAGGAAGGTGAAAGGGCCAGAGAACCACGTTAGCTTGCTAGGCTGTCACATAAGTGCCACAGACTGGTGGCTTAAAGAACAGACATTTATGGCCTCACAGTTCTGGATGCTGGAAGTGCAAGAGAAGGTGTCTCTGCTGAGCAGCGTTCTTCAGAGGCCTCTCCTTTTGGTTTGAAGAAGGTGTCTTCTCCCAGTATCTTGACCTGTGTGTGTCTGTGTCCCATCTCCTCTTCTCATAAGGAAACTGGTTTTGTTGAATTCAGGCCCACCCTAATCATCTCATTTAACCTTCAATGACCCTATCTCCACGAACAATCCTACTCTAGGGTCCTGGGAATAAACCTGCAACATATGAACTTCAAGAGGACACGATTCAGCCCATAATAAAGTCAATTAAGAACCTGTTCAAAATGCTCTTCTGTTCTTCTTTGGCTCCTAGGGACTAGGTAATTAACTGCAAGAGGCTCCGAGCTAGATGGAGTCCGAGATGATGTCTAATGGGACCCCTCAATTGACAGCTGAGGCTGAAGCCCACAGGAGTTCAGGGACCTGGCTCTAAATAATTGGCTGAACAGCTGTACCCAAGGGGTTCTGAAAATGGATTGATGTCAATTTCCTACCAACTTCCTTCCTCTAAAGTTAACACATATTCATTGTTTAAAAAACAAACAAACAAAAATCTCTGCAGGAAAGAACAATATAAAATGAAAAATAAGTGTCCCTTTTCCTCTTGACCATGGGGTTATTCTGTAGAATAGCTGCTGCTATCGATTTTGGACACCTTCCAAAAGTACTGCACACACACATAAGTGTATGTAATGTGTGTTTGTGAGCCACACTGCTAGCTACTCATCCAACATCCCCTTGTCTCTTCTATTTTCATGGAACACTGGGATTTCGTGTCACAGAAGTACACAGGCCTAATCAAAATTTTACCTTCAGCAATTCCCTTGAAGGTCTCAGCACCCAGTGTGGGACAGTTCCAGCCAATGAAATCTGAGTACAAGTTGGCTGGGATTTCTGGGAAAATTTTGGCTTTTATGATATAGGAGACTTCATGTTAGAGCTAATATTTTCCTTACTCACATGCCATACATTTTTTTTTTAATACACAGGATATTAGCTTCATTTAACATCCTGCATCTTTCCCAATCAGTATACAGAGGACTGTGCCATTTTAACACTGAACCATATTTTGCCGTGTACATACAGGTGACCATATAACTGCTTCCATTTTTTTCCTATTATAAATGCTTTTATAACAGATATCTGTGCAGTAATTTTTGTGTATCTGCTGGAAAACATCCATAGGGTCACAAGTGGAATTACTGAGCCTAAGGATATGTACCTTTTAAATTCTCATAGATATTGAAGAATGCCCTTTGAAAATGCTCACCAACTATCTATGTGTCAATTTCCTTGGACTCTTCCCAACAAATGGGAATTCTCAAACTCATCATGGTCAATCTCATAGGCAAAAAGAATGAAGTCTCGTTACTGTTTTCATTTGAATTTTTAAACAGAATGAAGTTTAGTATTTTTATGCTCACTTTTAGCAATGAACATTAGCCCAATAACTATCTCATTGTTCATCATTTCCTTTTTGATGTCTAAGATTTATTTCTGCATAAAGAGGAACTAGCTCTCTGTCATACATGCCACAAATATTTTTCCCAAGACATTATTTATCATTTGACTCATTTATAAAATGTTTGCCAAATAGGACCTTTAAATTTGCACACGAATTTGTTCTTTTTGGGAAGTCAAGTCTCTTTTTTTATGGCTTCTTTGTTCTGTGACATGCTTCAAGGGGGAGAAAGGTCTTTGGTCTCCACTACAAGATATACTTAAAGTTTACACATATTCTAATAATCTTTGTGATTCCATTTTTGTCTTGAGAATGAGAAAAGAGCCTCCAGATTTCTTTTTCTTTTTCTTTTTTTTCCCCCAATTGCTATCCAGTCATCCTAAACACCATTCACTGAACACTGAAGAGTGTATCTCCCTCACGGATCAGGAACACCAGCCACCTTTTCCCATCTGGAGGCCCAGTGTGAAGCAGCCGACATCTGATAGGACTCTGACGTAGGCCCTCTTTACATGGGCATGTCAGTTAATGATGCTGATGAAAATATTCAGGGGAGCTCATAAATCACTTGTTTGGCATACAACCAAGATAATGAATTAGCAGGCTAAAACCTCAGACTTAAAAATGTCTCTCAAAAGGCTGGAACAATAGGAAATGCAGAACAGGTAATGTCTAATAGGATATAGTTAGATCTTACACTTAAATGCAGTGAAATCAAAGGCAACAAATAGAGAATGGGAAATAATAATGTGGGAGGCCAGCACACGTCCAATCTTCTTTGGAATTTGATCAGTAGCTTCATCTCAACAGTTGAGAGCCAAAGTGGTCTCAGATCACCTCAAAAGAAGCAGGTCCGCGCTATGTACATGTAGGAATATACCACAGTGAGTTTCACCTTTATGTGTATCTATAAAGCACTATTTAAAGAAAAATACAAATAAATAGAAGGAAAACCAGTATAGAGAAGAAGTGGAAGAGGGGGAGAAGGAGGAGAGGGAAAGGGGAAGTACAGGGGACTGAAGTGGAGCAAATTATATTCTATGCTTATAAGATTATATCAAAATAAATAATATGTATAACTGTAACATACCCAATAATATGCATAACTATAATGCCTAATAATGTGTTAATTAAATATAATAATTCCAAGTAATCCCTAGGTTGAAAAATTCCCAGTAAAAACTATAAAATACTTTTAAGTCTGAGATCTCATCCTGCTAATTCATTCTGAGTAATAGAAGAAGGAGGAAGAGGAAGAAGAAGGAAGGGATGGAAGAGGAGAAGAAGTAGGAGGAGGAGGAGTGGAGGAGGAAAAAGAGGAAGGAGGAGGAGAAGTAAGGGAGAAGGAGGAGAAAGAAGGGAAGAGGAGGAGAAAAGAAAGGAGGAGGAGGGAGGAAGAGGAGGAGGAGGAGGAGAAGGATGAGGAGGAGGAGAAGGAGGAGGAGGAGGTCATCCAGACTTTAACAGAAAAGAGGGAATACCCATGCCTTACTTCACACTGCTCTGACTACTACGACCCCTAAATTCTATTCTAGACATTAATGTTTAAGAGAAATATTAACCATACCATTTCCATGAGGATGAAGGCAAATGATAAAGACAACCTAGTATTTTCTAGTTTTTATTGGAAATTTTTCAACCTAGGGATCACTTGGAATTATTATATTTAATTGAAACATCACATGAAGAAGCAATCTGCAATGTCCATGCCCCACCGAACACTGAAACTCTGGAGGAGGGCCGGCCCATGCCTCTCCATCAGGACATCCCCAGGCCAAGCAGTCTGGCATTAACCAGCCCCTAATAAACAGGAGTTGAAAAGTAAATTGAAAGGACATTTGTTTCTTGAGGTTTCTGAGAGAGGCCATTACAGCCCAGGGGGAAAGCCCTAGATCCTGCCACTCGTGGGGTCTTTCCTTTAGATTAGGCCACACCTCTCCCTCATCCCCCTCTCCCTTGGTCACCTTCCCATCTTCCACACTGCAGCCAGTATCCATCTTTCTAAAATGTGAACCTCTGTCTGCCAATCTCTTAGATTAAACTTTATTCCTTGCACACTGCCTGCCAGGTCCTTTGTGATGTGGCCCCTGTCCACTTCTGTAGCCCTAAACACTGTAACATAAGCCACTTCTTCAAACTTCTCAGTAACCCCCTCCACAATCATCTCTCCAGGGCCTCAGCAAAGCTCTTCCTCTGTCTGAAATGCTCCTTGTCTTTGTGGCTCTCCCACCACCCCTCCTCCACCCTGTGGGAAGCAGATCCCAACTCAAATCAAAGGTCTCACCAACATCCCAGTCCCAACAGAATCAGCCCCTCCTCTTGTGCCACCTCAGCACCCTGCACATAATTTTCACTGAGCTGTTCCCACTGCACTATGTGCTACAGTTCATTCATAGATGTTTCTTTTTCCATACTAGACTATGAGTTCTTTGAAAAACAAGGCCCTGTCTTACTGACCTCTGTATTCCCAATGCCTGGCACATTGGCAGTACCAATGGAGAACTGCAAGTAAAAGCAGAATTTACAGACAAATGTGTTGCAGATCAGTGTGAAAAAGAAACTTGAGTAGAACAATCCACAAAAGGAACAGATTGCCTCTAACGGGGTCACCTTCAGAGATATTCAAAAGCTAGATGGTTTGCTGGGAAAACCAGATAGAAGGTTCTCCACTGTTCAAGTTCCTCAACCTTGAATGTGCACAGGTGTGAACACAGCAACAGGTCTGGGTGGGGAATGAAATTATGCATTTCTAACAGGCTCCTAGAGATGCTGAGCCCCTGATCCAGGGACCACCTTCTGATGGAACAGGAGAATATAGAGGCTCTCATTTCTCCCCAACCCTGAGATCTGTCCATGCAGACAGTATGAGAGGCAGCCTTGAACCTCTGACTTGGGAAGCTGTGAACTAAGGAACAAGCAGCACTCAAGAGTCAAATGTCAGGAAACACCAAATAAAAAGACCTGAGGAAGGAAGGAATGTAAACCCTCCTACAATGAACTGAAAAGTCTGCTTCTCCATTAGCATTGTCCTGAAGCATTCTGACCCTAAGAGTACTAAGTTGTTATTATCAGCCACTGTTTTCATAAGGTATTTGTTTTCCTGTGTTGTTTTGCTTGGCTATCTTAAAACCTGAATCATGGCACAACATATGATTAAAGGAGAAAATCATTTATGGCCCATCAAATATTACAGGTTGTTAGAATTACATGGTACAGGAGTGGGGACTATTCTAGAGTACTCCTGGCCAGTCTTCTCATTGCACAGCAAGAAAACTGAGACCCCAGGCATCAAAGCAGGGGATCAAGATCTCATGCCCTGATTTCTCAGTATATTTGCCCTGTCTTTAAGGTCTAATTACAATCTGTATTAGTCAGCTTAGGCTGCTAAAACAAAATATCACACATTGAGTAAACAACAGAAATGTATTCATTCTCCCACAGTCCAAAGACTGGAAAGTTCAAGGTCAGGGCACCAGCATGGTGGATTTCTGGTGAGGGCCCTGCTCCTGGCTTGCAGATGACCACCTTCCCTGTGTCCTCACAGAGTAGAAGAAGAGAGAAAGCAGCTCTCTGGTGTCTCCTATAAGGATGCTAATTCCATCGAAGTGAGGTGCACCCTTATGACTTCATTCAATCTTAACTACCTCCTTATAGGCCATCTCCAAATACAGTCCCATTGGAGATTAGCCCTTCAACATATGAATTTGTGGGGTAACATAATTCAGTCCATAACAATGTTCAAGTGTGAAAAGAAATATGCTTCAGTTTTTAGAAGTAGAATAATGCATTTGAGAAAGAACTCAAACACACTCTCTAGAACACTACCTGATTTCAAAGTTTATCATGAAGTTACAAAAATCAAGGTAACATGAAAAGACACACAGATCAAAGGGACAGAACAGAGTTCACAAACATATAAATACAAAAATGGTAGACTGATTTTTAATGAAGGAGTTTAGGTGATTCAAAAGGCAAACCAAGGTTTTGTTTTGTTTTGTTTCCAAAATATAGCTGAAATAATTGACTATAGCATATACAAATAATTACTTAAAATAAATCCTATACTTAAATGTAAAAGCCCTAATGACAAAATTTCTAGAAAAGATGTGAAAATGTTAACTTTACTATGGGGGGGGGGGGGGTTACTACCTAGGAAAAAAATTGAAAATTGAAACTCTTGCCCTTCAGAAGATAGTAGTTAAGAAAACAAGAAGGCGAGCCACCAGCTAGGAGGAAATATTTATAAACCAGATATCTGGCAAAATACTTGTATGCTGAATCAATCAATCATTCTATATCTATTTATATATATACACCTTCATATATTTAAAAAAAAAAACTCTTACAATTAAATAAAACAAACAACCTGGTTTTAACATGAGCAAAAGATTTAGACACACACACACACACACACACCTCCCCCACACACACCCACAAAAATGACCAACAAGCAAGCATATACAAGGATGCTCATTATTCTTCAGGGAAATGCAAATTGAAACCATATTAATACATACAACAGCCACCTTAGAATAGCTCAAATCAAAAACATTTATAATGATATTTGCCAGTACATTGTTGGTAGGAATGTAATGGAACAACCACTTTGGAAAAGTTGAAGAGTTTCATATAAAGTTAAACAAGCACTTATCATGTGACTCAACACTTCTAATCTTAGAGAAGCATGAATATACATACTGTAGAATTTCTTAAAATGGAATACAATGATAAAAATAAACTACTAATACATGCAACATCATGAATAAATCTCAAAAACATTATGCAGAGTGAAAGAAGACAGACCTGTAGCTCCCCAACTGTGGGTGTACTAACTCACCCTATCCTGGTATCCTCCACAGTGAACTCACATGTATACCACGGGGTATTTTAAATTTTTGAAGGAAACAGCAATTGCTAACAACTTCTAATGAGCTCTCTAGATCTAATGGAATTACTAGGCACTTAACTGCACCATGTAAAAATTACCGATTCTCTGAGCTGGACACCAAAGAGTGTGTATTATACGAAATCTACTTTGATGAAATTCTAGAACAGACAAACCTAAAGTCACAGTGACAGAAAGCATATCAGAGGTAGTCTGGGGTTGGGGGTGAGAGAAATGGTCCGTATCTTGACTGTAATGGTGTCACATCGAAATTTATCAAATGTTTAGGGTAGAGTAAGTTTTTATTACGTGTATATTATATCTCAATAAATTTTATTTAAAAATAAAATATCTCCAAAAAAGTTAAGCTAAAAAAAAATCCTCTCCTATGGGCCCTAAGCATTATCCTGGGTTGGTAAGTACCCAAAACAGGAGCTATGCGACCAGCTTTACGTAGCTGCCCGACAGTGACTAACACAGACTCACAACGGGTACTCAGGAAATGTTTATCATTAATACCCTAATGTTATTCATAGTGAAGATGTTTCCACAAGGAAATTAAAGCTGAATTCCAAACTTGTTCTATAATCATCTTTTTATGAGAACAAATTTTATTTCAGCAATTCAATTTTCAGCATTTTTAAGTATTTATAAAACTCTTCTTCCTTACTCCCTGAGGAGTCTAGTCACTGAATAAGGTTCCAAATTAAAATTTTAAAAGATTCCTTAGTCCTCTAGTAATATTTGGAGCCTCATAATACCCCAGTGAAGAGCCAACATTCAGACACAATTCTCAGGAAACATGTACTAGACTAAAATTTTCCTGGCCGCCTACAATTATTTAGAACAGGGGTCAACAAAATACAGCCTGCTGTCTGCTCTTGTAAATAAAGTTTTATTGGAACAAAGTCATAGCCAGTCATTTACATATTATTTATGGCTATTTTCCAAGATGGTACAACTCTTTCCAACTCTGCCACCACCACAGAGATAGGTAGTTGCCACAGAGCCCATGGCCTGTGAAGCTAAAAATATTCATTATTTGGTCCTTCACAGTTAAAGTTTGCTGAACCTTGATCTATACTGTATCTGGCCCAAAACAACATAAGGAGGCATGCAAGACTGAGAAGAAAATACAGGAGAAAACCAAACAACTGAAGTGTTTATTTTCAAACAAAACTGAGTGATTACATGCAGGCTATGATACAGGAGGAAAATTGATTATTTCAAATGCAATTTTCAGGCAACTCAGTTGCTTTGAAAATTTGGGGAAAATGTGTGTCTTGCATCTAGATTGTAAGGCACTCAGAAACTAGCTTCTGAGTTGTGAATATCAATTAGTCTACGTTTCTTAGGAAAAAATATTTAGCTTTCCTTCTTAAACACTTCCTGGGTGTCTCAACCCACCTGACCAAGAATTCAAGGTCAGCACAGAACAAAGTCGAGATGGCTTTCTTTTGTCCCCCTTCTCTTCACATGGATGCTATTGGGCAAGTGTCCTCCATAGGCGCACATGTTAAAGACTTGGTCGCCAGCCCACGGCACTATTTGGAGGTAGTGAAATCTTTATGAGGTAGGCATTGGGGGCATGTTCTTGAAGTGGATATGGGAACCCTGGCTGCTTCCTCTCTCTGCTTCCTGGCTGCCAAGAGCTGAGCGGCTTCCTCCACTACACACTCTCACCATGATGTACTGCCTCACCTCAGCCCCCAAAGCAAGGACCCAATGGATCGGATTGTGGGCTGAAATCTCTAAAACTGTGAGACAGACTATGTTTTTCCTCTTCTATGTTGATTAGCTCAGGTCTTTGGTTATAGCAATGGAAAGCTGGCAAACAACAGATCTGAAAACTCCAATACCTTCTCCCATCTAATTTCACCTGTTTTTTCTTTTTTTGTTAACCACCTTTTCTTCTTTCCTATTTTCCCCATAGTATTCGTCATTTCATTGTTTATTAAAGAGAGCCATCCTTATATACATATATGGAAGTCTGTTTATTAGATATAGTGATCAAAACATAGTTCAATGTTAAAAAAAAAAAGTTTGAGGGGCTGGGGATGTGGCTCAAGCGGTAGCACGCTCGCCTAGCATGCGTGCGGCCCGGGTTCGATCCTCAGCACCACATACAAAGAAAGATGTTGTGTCTGCCGAAAATTTAAAAATAAATATTAAAATATTCTCTCTCTCCCCCTCCCTCCCTGCCCCCCCCCCTCTCTTTAAAAAAAAAAAGTTTGAGTATTTTTGTATAAGCTGCTCTGGGTTAGGGAGAACATCGAGGGACCTAGTGACTTTGATGAAACATGATAAAGTAACTAAACTCAGTATCTACAAATATTCATTTAGCACGTGGAATGAAGACTGTTATAAATTTGTACTTGGCAGTTCGATGCTCATATCACTACAGTTCTTAAATGATGATACAAATGTGCTCCTAAATTGAACAAGCTCTTTGTATATTCTCGGAGCAGAATAACAAAAAAGTGATCTTGCTAGACTTCCAAGTTGAAAGATTCTAAAAGGCAATGTAGCAGAGGTCTTAGATAGGCATTCCTCCAAAGAGGACTCACCAATAAACATATGAAAGGATGTTCAATGCAACTTCCCATTGAAAAAATACAAATGAGATATCACCTCACATCCACTGAGGTGGCCATTATCAAAACACACAACAAACAGAAAATAACACCTGATAAGGATGTGAAGAAAATGGATCCCTTATTCACTTCTGGTGAGAATGTCAAATGGTGTAGCAAGATGGAAAAGAGAATGGTGGTTCTTCAAAAAATTAATAGAATTCAGCAACTCCACTTCTGGGTATATACTCAGAAGATTGAAATCAGGGTCTCAAAAACACGCCCATGTTCATTCACAATAGCAAACATGTGGAAGCAACCCAGTGTCCACCAATGGGTGAAAGGGTGAACAAAATGTAATGTGTGCACACAGTGGAATATTAGCCATAAAAAGGAAATTATGACATTTGCTACAACACAGATGAACCTTGCAGACATTATGCTAAGTGAAATAAGCTAGTCACAAAAAGACAATTACTGCACGATTACACTTCTACATGGTACCTAACGTCATCAAATTCATAGATAGAAGGTAGAGAATGATGGTTGTTCAATGTGTATAGTGTTTTGGTTTTGGAAGATGAAGAATTCTGGAGATGGATAGTGGTGATGATTGAAAACAATATAAACATACTTAATACCACTGAACAGTATACTTAAAATTGTTTTGCATTTCACCTTAATAAAAAAATAAAAAATAAAATGAAAGAAATGCCACAAAAGACTTACATCCCGAATACATACAGAATAAACCACAATTTAAAAAATTACCACAATAAAAACACTAATAACCCTCTAAAAAAATATGCAAAGGCTTAAAGGAACATTTCACAAAGGAAGACATGTAGTCAATACACATGTGAAAAGACACTCAACATCTTTAGACAACAAAAAAGTACAGATTAAAACCACACACCCACTAGAATGATGAAAAAGAAAAAGATATCACCAAGTCTTGATCGCAGTGCTGCTGGACTTCTCTCCTACATTGCTGGGGGCTGGGGGAGATGAAACAGTTCTGCAGTTTCTTATACAGTTAAACCTGTACTTACTATATGACACAGCAATTCCACTCCTAGATACCTACCAAGAGAAATGATAGCAGAGGTCTGATACCCAAAGACTTACACATGAATGTTAGATGTCTATCAGCAAGTGAATGCATCAACACACTGTGGTGTGTCCTGCAATGGAAGGACAAATACTATGTACTACGTAGACAACACCAAGGATGAACCCGAGAACATTACACTAAGTACAAAGACCTGTAGAAGACTGTCCTTTGTGGTTCCATGCATACGAAGCTCTAGAAAAGGCAGATCTAGTTTCTGATGATAAAAAGCCCATTGTGACTGCCTAGACTGGAATGAGAAGACTCACTGGGAAGGAGTGATGGTAATCACTCTTGGGAGTGATGGTAATGCTCTGCGATGTTGATTGTGGTGGTGGTTATACATGTTTATAAATTTATCACAACCCCCTGAAGAGTATAATATATATATATATAAAATGATGCATTTTATGAAGTATATAAATTATAACTCAATAAAAAGTTTAAAATTATCTGGCTGGGTGTTTGAACAACAACAACAAAATGTTAACAAGCAAATCAGGATGCCCTTCTGTCCTTCATCTCCCACCTTCTAAAAACCTCATTAGGTAGGAGTTCAGGGACTCCAAGATGGAGGAGGAGGGTGCAAGAAAAAATGCCACTGGAAGACAAGGCAGGGAGATGGGTCATCATGTCCCTGTTTACGATATGTCCCATTACCACGACAGCTCCCGCCATTGAGGACTAATGGCCCACAAGAAACCCCCCACACACACACAGGTTTGGTATTCTAAAATAACCAAGGGGGTAAAGTGGACAGCATTCTAATTAGGTTTTCTAAAGTAACCAACAGGGAAAAATTGGACACTGTACTAACCAGGTGTTATAAGGTAACCAATGGGAACAAATGGAGTAAGGTCTTCAATCAGGTCTGCGTAGGGAAGAGACCACCTCACATACAAGATGCTAATTTCCAGATATGGCGTCTTGCGCCTCTTTCTTGCTTGGCCCACTCACAGAGTGCTACTTCCACCTTCACCTTCGATAAATCTGCACTTTGCCTGTCACTTCTGTGTCTTGCTATATTCTTTGGGACACCAAGAACTTGGACCCCTACTGGACACCCTGATGGTAACAACCTCACATATAACTCCATACAATATCATTGTTCTCTTTTTCTCCTCCCCAATGTGTCATTTTCATATTTCAGGGATTTTCCTCTGATCGCACCGAATGCAAATTAAACAAAAGAAAGTAACATTATTTATGATACATATAGGATTTGTTTGATGCTTAACTGTGAAAGACTGAGAAAGACTGATTTCAATTTGATTACGAGTTGCTACTTAAAAAGACAAATGCTATTAAGAAATGAGAATAATATTGACAAACTAGAGCACTAAAATTCATGAGACCAATAAACCTATTTCCTGCAGAAGATATTTGTTTTGGATACTAATTGGTATTATATTCTTTCCACTCTAGAAAATTAAACCTGAAGAAAAGAGAATATAAAGAAATCAGGACTGTAAGTTTAAAGGAATTGATGCAAAAAATTGAGAAAGAAAAAAAAAGTTTCTTTTCAACTCTGGTCCAACATCAGTAATTTAAAGAATTGTGAAGAAAATGTGGCATTAGTGTGTAAGCCCCGGCAAACTGTAGAGAGCTATACACTTGAAAACTTCCACCATCAATGAGGCAGGATGTCCCTGTGACATGGTATCCCAGAAAGAACACTGAGCTAGAAATCAGATATTCTAGTTATGGTCCCGACTCTAAAGATGAAGAACTGAATTACGTTGGGCAAGCAAGCTAGTCACTTGTCTTAAAACCTGTTGTTTTTTTTTTCCCTGTCAATCAATGCCCATCACATTGCTCTGCAGCTCTGCCTGAGGACTGCACATGAACTATTAAAATCATCAAGCCTCTCTCAATTCAAGACAATCTCACTTATTCTTACAAATCTGGTACAAACAACTTAATACATTATTGATTATACATATCAGTGGAAAACTGTCGTGATATTCTTCTAAAAGACGCCCATGTTATAATAATCACATGGTTGAATTCCATTGTTCCTAAGAAATAAAGAACATCTCATTTCATGTAGTATTGAAGTAGATCTGGTGCCTAGGATGACTGGACAACAAATGAGTTTTGATGTCTACTCAAAGTACAACAACCAGAAAGCCCCCAAGTGTCTGGGTGCATTTCACTGAGCTCTAGTAAATGAATGAAAGAACAGATATGTGTATATACAGTGTAATGTGACATTTTAAAGGTTTGTTGTTCATCAAAACATACATCCCAGTGCCAACCGTCAACTTCTCCATCACTAGGAGACTCCAGGGATGCAAAGGACGGCTCACCACTGTCTGCACCCTCTCATTCACATCTCCAGCACTGGGCAGCTAAGCTGCTGCTGGTGACCCAGGGACCCAGTGATGACATCATCGGCAAACATGACACACTTACATGAAAGCAAAGTGCCCCTTAGCTGTTATAAACACACACAATCTTTTTAAATGGATGATCATCTCTTCAACATTCCTTTAGGAACAATGCCATTAGTTGGATGCTCCTGGTACTAAGAATCCCTGCCGACTCCCCGGATCCCACCTCACTACGTTCCCCTGCAATTCTGTTTGCCTGGAAGTCTTGCCCTGTGTGCTGAGCGTGCTCTTAAAAAGATGGTGTAAGCACCAACACTTTTAAATGTCTGAAAGACAGCTGCTGTTTATAAACAGTTTATTTATAAATCCTTTTGTAAAACAATCCACTTCATATACCAAAGTATAATTGCATATTGGATTTGTTTGAAGTAAAGCATAATAACTGTGATATCATATGAAACTTTAGATATTAAGAAGCTCAATTGTATGCGGTATTTTAAACTCCTTCATTTAACCCTAATAACTGGATCATAATCAATTGAAGGAAATTCCAAAGCAAAGTTCCCTAATAAAGATCATATGCTAAATATGCAACACCTCCTAAAAACAGGTTTTGAAAATAATGATGGGGTCTGGGGTGTAGCTCTGTAGTTGAGCTCATGCTTAGTATGCACGAAGCCCTGGGTTCAATTCCCAACACCAAAAAAAACCAAAAACAGAAACAGAAAAAAAACCAATGGCAGGCTCTACTTCAATATTTCTTATTTATTTATTTATCTGTTTATTTATTTATTTGTCCGTTTATTTATTTTGTTTATTTATTTATTTATTTAAAGTTGTAGGTGGACACAATACTTTTATTTTATTTATTTACATGTTGTGCTGAGGATTGGACCCAGAGCCCGCACAGGGAAGGCAAGCGCTCCACTGCTGAGCCACAACCTCAGCCCTCGATATTTCTTTTTGATCTTTATTAGCAAGGAGTCCATACCATACACAACACTGAAAGAGACACCCCTAATTCAAGAAGCCATATGAGTCACCAACGACTTCATCAGATAGTCAAGCTGAAGACCCTTATTTTAAAAATGGTCACGCTGAGGCCCAAAAGGGACAAGGGAGCACACTCCAAGCTGCAGAGGGTGAATTCCCTGCTTGTCACTGTTCCAGATTTACTATCCCCATTTATACCACCGGATCCCGAATTCTCTATGCAGAATGGGACAAAAGACTTGATCTTACTGTTTTTGTCCCAGAATAAACCATCCCTTATGTTATTACATACTTTTGGGAAATATGCCATCCTATTTTGGCAACTCTACGTGAGATTTTCCACATTAAAAAAAAAAAAAGAGGGATGCGTATTCTGATAAGTACTAGAAATAAAATCCTTTCCTCAGTCAGTCAGCAGGCATGCAGTTAAAAATAATCAGGACCTGATTCTCTAGACCAAAAGTGAAGAGAAGAGCCACGCCAATGGGCGAGGTGGAGTGCAAACAGGATTTTCCTTTTCAAGGAGCAGATCTAAGTCATCTGGCTGCCTGATGCAGGTTTCAAAGGTAAGCCCTGAAAGGAGAAGCAGGACCCACCCCTCCATGCTTTGGGAGAGGCTGCAATTTCAGGCATCTAATTTTAGATACTGACACTTCCATGGTGCACTGTGAATCACAACTTCAAAGTGACTTGGAGGCATGTGCAAATCCTACTAGAAGCCCACCCCTCCCAGCCTTGCTAGCAAGCGCAGTGTGGACCAGCAGCACCAACATCACCTGGGAGCTGGTGAGGAATGCACAAGCTCAGCCTGGCCCCAACCTCCTGAATCGGGATCCTCAGCTCGACAAGGTGCCCAGGGGCTGGATGAGCACACTGATGCTTGAGAAGAACTGCCCAAGCCTGGTAGCCACTTGCACCATCTCTAAGCAATGCCAGGACACTGCCTCTTAGTTGTTCCTATCCTGTGCTTCAGAATGCACAAATGCACATGGCATTCCTTTGGTGCCTCCAATTTCTCACTTGGGTTTTGGCTATTTTGATTTACAATTTAGCATGGTCTTAATGGGAAAAGAAAGCAGGTGTCTGGTTTGCATTTAAGAATGTGATAAAGAAAGCAGGGAAGGGGGTTTTGTTTGCAAGAGAGAAGAAAAGTGGAAGCTGGATAGACCTAATGTAAAAGGGCAAGGCATGGTGGGACAGGAGGACCAAGGGCAGAGGCTGCTCACCTCTCTCCTGTACTTCAACCTGTGCCTGATCCCCAGTGAATGCCAGCAAACCCATCCATATCATATGGGCTAGAAATGAAAACCTGGCATTTCTCTTAAACTTAACATTCACACTAAGGTCAGTGATAATAAACACAATAGAAAAGCAGAATTGGAAAGATTCTCTCCTAGCATTCTCAGAAGCAGAACTTCCTGCTTCTGAGATAAAATATAAATAGCAGAAAGCTATTTTATAAGTGAATGCAGGATTAATTAATAGAATTAAAAATCTGTTCCTCTCTGGGACTCTAACGGTCTTGATGTCATGCTCTAACCCAGAAGTTGGAAGACCTCAACTGTCATGTCATCTCTTCCACTAACCAGAAGAGGCCCTGAAGAGGCCCTGGGAAAGCGCTCTCAATCTCATCTTGTCATCCAAAGAAATGGGAGAAGTCAGCCAAATGTCCTCCCATATCAGTCCTAACATGACTTTAAGTCAGATAATTGTTGCATCAGAGAAATAGAAACAACTATTGCTCTCTTTCTCTTCTTGTCTTCTTTTTTGGTGCTGGGGATTAAACCAGGGCACTTTACCACTGAACTACATCCCCAGCCTTTTACTTCTCATTTTGAGACAGGGTCTCACTAAATTGCTGATGGTCTCACTAAATTTGATGAGAATGTCCTTGAACTTGAAATCCTCCTGCCTCAGCCTCCAGAGCCTCTGGAATTACAGGCATGAGCCCTCACACCCAGTCTATTTCTCTTTTAAAAAAAAGGAGAAAAGGACTCACAGATGTTTGCATCAGATGCAGGCTTCAAATGTGTCATTTGCTCCTTTTAGTAAACTGTATCACGTTCTTCAGAATATGATCCTATTCCCACTCTGCCTGGTTTCTTTACAAAATTACAAATGAAATATGCACAGGCACATACTTCACTCCTGCCACTGTTTAAAATTAGCATGATTCTTGCACTGCTTCTTATCTGAGAAGATCTGAAACTACTCAGGGGCAGGGCTGGCTTCCAGCCACCTTCTCTGTCACAAACTGGGAGACTCATGCAGAGATGAATCTGCTTCGAATGCCTCCTCGAATGGTCTCCCACACAGTGCCCATCACTCTCCGAGGCCCTCGCCCTCCCTTGTAGTTCCTTAAAGTTTAAATCACTGTTTATTTGCAGATTATGAGATTATTACCTGTCCACCTCCCTCGACTAGATCTTCAGCTCCTGGAGAGCAGGTCAAGATCTGTCACTGTCGTGTCCCCAGCCCTTCAACTGAGCCTGGTTCTTAGGGCTGTTCCATAACCCCTGGCCCAAAAAGTGTAAGTTCTTATATTGGTCATTTAGGGTGCTGCTATATTTTTATTTATTTATTTATTTTTATGGTACTGGGGTGCTTTACCATTGAACTATATCCCAGTCTTTCTTATTTGTTTGTTTGTTTTGAGGCAGAGTCTCGCTAAGCTGCTAAGGGCCTCACTAAGCTTCGAAAGTTGGCCTTGAATTTTCGAACCTCCGGCTGCAGCCTCAGGGGTTGCTGGGATTGTAAGCATGTGCCACTGCACCTGGCTTGTTGCTGTATTTTTAAAAGAAGGTCCAAACACCACCAGCATAACAAAGAAATGTTTGGATAAATACATGAACAACAACAACACCACCAGATGAAAAGGAAAAGAAAAAAATAACCCATTTTAGTTGGAATAAGAGAAAACTCTGAGGTCATATAAAATTCACTAAGCTGTAACTTCCCTTAGTCATTTAAATGTGAATATGTTCTTCCCCCTTAAAGCTGGAAACAGATTTAAACTGGCCTGCTCTTGTTCATATACAAAGAAAATAAAATCAGGTCAATTTAAGAAAAAAAAAAATTCGCTTTAATTCTCAGATTTAATCAGTTGAACCAATAATGGAGTTTTCTAGGTTAGTTTGTATAAAAGTCAGAAACAGTCTCATAAAAACTTAGGGCCTACAGGTGTAGCTCAGTGGGTAGAGCAAATGCTCAGCTTGCCTGAAGCTCTGGGTTCAATTCCCAACACACACACACACACACACAAAAAAAAAAAAAACCCTAAAACTAAACAACAACTACAACAAAAACACAACTTGCACCATTCACAGTGTACCAGGGAGAACGAAGTCCACACCACGGTGCACACTCAGTCAATGCCAGAAGCAGGAACCAAAGACAGTCAATGGCATCTGTGAGGCTGCCTAGAAACAGGTTCCTAATTAGACACCCATCATTTAATTAAATTGCCTTTTACAAGACTCTCCTGCTGGGCCCACGTCAGGCTTCTGGGGCTGCTCCTCCCAAAGGGCCTTTTCTGGTCTTTATCCTGAATTTTTCTTTAAATTTTTCTTAAAGATTCCATATCTTAATGCTTAGAGTTGTCCCTAGACTTACTAATCACACCACACTTATTTCCACAGAAAAGCACCGAGAAGACTGCATGAGACAAATACTAGCTTTTCCTAACTACCAGAATGAAAAACTAAACAGGTCCTACATACAATTTTGGAGGTCCCCCTCAAAATCTGCTCCTCTTCTTAATCTTCCCTAGTCCAGTAAATGGCAACTCCATCTTTCCGTTTGCTCAGGCCAAAAACCGTTATGTCTTTCTTCACTTCCTTCTCTCATAACCCAGAACTAATTCATCAAAAAGCCCCTGAGGTCCATCTTCCAAAGAGACCTAGAATATGACCCCTCCTCAACTGTTCCACTGCTGCTACACAATCCAAGGTTCACAGCTTCTTGCCTAGACCACTGCAAAAGTTTTCTCTCCCACCTCCCTGCTTTGACCCCTGCCAGGTCACCACACACCCACTGGGGGGCTTTTAAAAATATTTAATTTACAATGTTCTCAGCCAACAGCCCCTATGGCTTTCCAATCCTCCCAAAATATCCATCTGGTGTGATACATCTCTGATGTCATTTATCGCTTTCCCCAGGCTTACAGCCTTCTTGCTGTGCCTCAAACAAACTGAGAACACTACTGTCTCAGGACCTTTGCACCTGTTCTCTCTGACTCAACTGTCCTTCCCCAGAAAACAATATTGTTCACTCCCTTACTTCATCCATGTCTCTGCTTGAGTGTCATTTGTCCCTTATGGTTTAGATATTAGGTGTCCCCCAAAAGTTCATGTGTGAGACAACGCAAGAAAGTTTAGGAGTGAAATGATTAGGTTATGAGAGCCTTACTCCAATCAATGGATTATTGCCCTGATAGGGATTAACACTGTGGTAACTGAAGGCAGGTAGTGTGTGACTGGAATAGGTGGGCATCCTGGGCATGACTCTGGAGTACATATTTTATCCCTAGTGAGTGGAGTCTCAGTGTCTCTCTGTCTCTCTCTGACTCTCTCTCTCTCTCTCTCTCTCTCTCTCTCTCTCTGCTTCTTGGTGCTATGTCCTATGTCCTGAACTGCCTTCCTCTACCGCATATTTCCATCATGATGTGCTGCCTCACTCAGGCCCTGAGGAAGGGAGTTGGCCATTTATGGACTGAGACTTCTGAAACTATGAGCCCCAACATAAGCTTTTCCTCCTCTAAGATTGTTCTTATCAAGTTTTTTGGTCATGGCAGTTAAAAAAAAAAATCTGAGTGTAACACTTGCCCAGAAGGTTTCCTGTGTGACAGGAAAACAGCATCTTCTTGGTCACTGTCTCTCACCACTATCATGTAAAAATCCATGAAAACAATGGCTTCCTTTTGTGCCTATAATGGCCTCTGATATACTGGACACAGTATATTGAATGCTGGCTGAATGCATGAATTAGGAATCAGGAATTATGTATCTACTATGAACCAAAACAATAAATATTTATTGAATAGACAAATTTTTAAAAAAGAATGAATTCTAACATCCCTCCACCAACCACTCTCAGCAGAAAAAAAATGGCTTAGATTTCTCAGGGAAATCCTTTATCAAAATGAGACTAATTCTAATGATTGAAAACAAAATGGCGGGAGAAATGGATGCTTGCATGTACGAATAGTAGGAGTACAAAATAACATACTCTTCTTGAAAGGTAACTTAGCAATAGCAGTTAAGGACCCTGAGAGTATATGATTAGGAGACAGTCTCCCTGGGTTGCTCTCATTTCTGTACACCTTCCAAGCAAAGACACTAACATCTTTTATGTGGGATCATCCTTTCAAGAAGGTTTGGATAGTGAACCACCCTGGAAGATAGAGATGGCGTCTCACTTTGGAGCAGATGGTAGATTTGGTTATTGCCCAGAATAGCAAAGATAACATCTTCCTCTAGGACAATGATCAGGCAGGGCCTATCCCATCATAAAAGATTCAGGATTCCTAAACTCGTGGGTTCCTTGACTGCAAAACAAAACCAGAATGGCTACAGCATCTACCTGGGCCACTCTGTTACCCCATGAAACATGGAAGAGAAAATGAATCATACAAACATTAAGTTCACGCTACTTGCCATGCTGGACTAACATTCTTTGCCTCTGATCTGGGAACCTCATGTCTTCTGCCAGCATCCATGAAACTGTGATGGGCTAGACTAAATTGTTAGCTTGAATTAAGGTAAAAATCTCAAGACTCTTCAAAGTTCTCGACATATGCACTACCACATATTAACTACCTGAAAAAAGACACCTCATTTCACATTTATGAACCCATTTGCAGTGAACTCTACAATTGTTACACACTCAGAATGTCTTTACTAACTAAAATTCAACCTTCTCATAAGTAGCAAAAGGGGTACTTCACCATTCCAATCACTTCAAATAGTGGGCATTTAAAGTCAAATCACTGGGCAATGATATACTCTCGCAATTTACATTCTAACAGTTTGCCATAAGGAAACAGTCCTGGGTGCCCACAAAGATTCCAATATGACGATTTTCAACACAGTCTGATGGCAAATTAGATGAGAAAGAACATAAATAGCCAACAATTTAGGACTAGTTAAATTAAGGCACAGTCTTGCCGTGGAATACAGGTGGTAACAGCATTTTAGAAGAATAAAGATGGAGTTAAAACCACTTTGTGGTGAGATCACAGGTGATTTTTACTTTCCTCTTTCCATTTCTAGGCTCTGACAATAAACATTGTTTTCATAATTTACGTTCTCACAGTTTGCCCTAAGGAAATAATGCTATTTTAAAGACAGGGTTCTCTGTGGCCCATAAACAGAAGCTCCAGGTACTAGGGGCAACCAAGAGCTCCGAGGTGACTCATGGCCCAAATCACTGCCAATCACAACACAAATAGAAGCATCAAAAACCAGGAGTCCCTGAAAGGATCTGCAACTGAGTTTTGGGGGGTTGTTTCTAATGCACTTCTTAGAAATATGTTAAGAGATAAAGACTCTCAAAAGTATACAGGTTTTACTTAGAATTTTAGGAAAATATGAGAATAAGAATCCATTATTAATGAGACAACTAACGGTCATATGGCAAGAAATAAAACAACCGATGTTTACAATTATCATGTTTTAGTATCCTGATGAGGACACCTCCCTGCATGTGTAATAAACCAATTTTGTATTAAATTCTGTGCACATTCTATACCTTCAGAAAACATTTATTGACTAAATTCTACCTAATCATAATGCTGAATAGAAGAGTTATAATCCTCACTGCTTCAAACAATTGGTGTCTAAGGTCAAATAAATGATCAATAGCATAATCAGCTTAGTATAGCCAATATTTGTTAAAAGCCCACATAGCCAAATAACCTCAATTTCCCATTACACTTATGCTTTAAAAATGAAGATATTGAGAAGGGGAATTAATTTGATGTGGCATTAAAAAGTCATATAACAGACAGTATACCAATATCCCTCCCTGTACTGGGACATGCTTCTCTAGCCTATGATAAAAGGTGAGATAAGACAAAGAACAACCCAGCAAACAGGACTCTGGGAAACTCACCTGGGACCACTGGTTTCTGCGCTGTCAGCACAGGGCTGCACCAGCTAATCGGCTGCTTCTGTGGCTTTAAGCAGGACTCAGATGGTGTCCCGCCCGACACCCAAGGGTTTCAAAGTGCCGAGTGCATCCTTCTGTACTCTGTCTTTAATCATTTTTACAACATTTATCATAATGGCACCCCTCCTGGTCTTCAAAGAATTCCGTGACCCAGTTTACACACGGTTGAACCCACATTAGCCCTGTTGGGAGGGCCTCTCACTTTCCATCTGTAAGAAGCCAGTTGGGCTTAAAAATGATAAAATTAAAAAAATCCCCCAATTTCATTTCCTTCTCCATCACAAACAAAGAAATAAAAGCAAAAGCCACTGAGCTAAAGAGACACAAGCATGACAGCAAAAGGCACTCAGGTGGACCTCAAAAAACGCTGAGAGTTAAATATTAAAAAGTGTCATGAGATGAAGACAAGCCTTCTAAGAACAGAGCAGGATATTTATTTTTAAAGCATATGTAAATTATTCAACAGAAACCGGACAAAGCTTTTAGTCCTCATGTTGAAGTTTTCTTTTTAAAGCAAACAAATGAAAAGCACACACAGAAACAAGCCACCAGCCCGCAGGCACAAAAGAATTAACTGTCCACAGCACCACCTCCACCAGGTGAGGCCAAGTCAGTGTCCCCATGCAAAACTGGTTGGGTTCAATCAAATTACCATCTTATTTTTCTGAAAGTGGGAGAAAGATTTACTTCTTAATTCAAGACACCATTATATTTACATTTCTCTTAAGTTGCTAAGTGACTGAATTTATCACTTCCTCCCCAAATCATAGGAAAGGTAGAGAAATAAAAGAACAGTACTTGGCAATATTTAACTCTGAAAGTTACCACTGACCTTTATTCCTTCACTAGCCCAGGTATGATGTGTGTATGTGTGTGTGTGTAGGTGTGTGCAGATACACATGTGCTTCTTGTCTGCAAGAAGAATGTGGGGTCACTTTTCAGCCCAAGACTGGCACCAAAGGAGCATCCCCAGTGGATAGTTCATTGTGGTCAAGGGAAACCACACTGTTACATAAATAAGCTATTCCTTTGTCTACGCTGCAAAAAGGTAAGGGCAGATAAGATTCATTTCCTAGCAAGGGCAAAAATTATCTCCTTTCCCTTTCTCTAAAGGGAACCAAATCCTGGGAGACAGTTTATGGCTCAAAGCCCTCATTGCCTGGAGTGACCCAGGGAAAAGTCTGCTTTCAGAAAACATACTTTCTTTTAAATACTTGGAGACAGAAAGCAGCCAGGTCTCCAAAGAAGCTACTAGACTTTCTCAGGATAGTAAAAACTTCCAAGAAAGCAAAGCAATTAAATTACCGAAGCTTCATAGAGTTTGAAATCTTTATCTGGAGGAACACTGATCACTAATACTAAGCTTTTTCTAGTGAAGATGTTTTTATATGAACCATCTATTCTTGGCTAGGTTTGAAGAAACCCAAACCAAAATTGGAGTGTAAATCTTTAACTCTGGTGGCAACTACCAATTATCAAACTAGCTAGCATTTATAAACTGTTAATTCTTAGCTACAATCCTTGGTAAATGTTAACAGTCACTTAAAGTTTCCCTTCATTAACCGAAATGCAAATGAACGGTTTAACAGGGTGTGACAGTTTGCACTAATAATTTTCCACTTTTGGGCTGGGACTGGAGCTCAGCGGTAGCGCACTTGCCTGGCATGAGTGAGGCACTGGGTTCCATTCTTGGCACCACATATAAATAAATAAAGGTCTATCAACAACTAAAAAATAAAATTAAATAAAAATTTCCCACTTTTTATAAAATATTTAATAGCTATGGTAATTTTCACTGATACTCAGCCTGAAAATATATATATATTCTAATATATGTTAGAGAGACAGACGACGGTGCTAATATTTTCCTAACAGTGAATTTACACTGAAAATACAAATTTTTTTTTAATTTGAAAAGACTTTAGAGATTATTTATTCTAGCTCCTCATTTAAAGAGTGGGAGATACGACCAGAGAAATGACATGTCCAAAATGACAAGAGTTTACTATAAATAAAATCAGAACGCCCTGAACTTCTAAGCCAGAATGTCACACACCAACCCGCCTAACCCTCCAGGCTCAGGCCCTTTCCACAGAACTTTCCTCTTTCCTTCCTCAAGAGCCACTCGCTCCTCCAGTGGGTTCCATCAGTAGTTTTACCCCTACTGGAACTAGTTATCTAATGGATGACCAGTTTTGACTTACAGTGAGGGTCCTCCATTTCACAATCCCAAATTCTTACTAGGGTTTTGTAGGTAACTATCCCTCAAAGATTTGGGAGTAAATTCCAGGGCTAAATGAATGACAGAAGATTGAAATTACAAGTGTTGGGGCTGGGGCTGTAGCCATAGCACAGTAGTGAGGTATGGGCTTGGCGTGTTCAAAGCCCTGGGTCCAATCCACAGACTGACTGACTAAATAAATAATAAAAATCCAATTTGTTTCTTCTTTATTTAACTTTGATTGTTTTCAGGATGCCCGATTTTACCAAAAAGAACATGTACTTTTCATTTGTGCTATGGATGGTCTTATTAATAGAAACTAGATTTTGGTCTTATTAATAGAAACTAAATTTTGTTGTTAGATCTCAAATATCAACATTTTTCATTGCTTCAGCACTTAATATGTGCAGAGCTGCGGTCACTTAAGTGCATACCATTCTGGCAAATGAGCAGGTCCCTGGGCCTCACCCAGACACACAACCAGTAGTCAGCAAACAAGTGCCTCATGGATGCATAGAGATGTTCGGGAGAACTCTTCACAGCGAGGTCTGCATGTGACAAAACAGCCTCCTCAGATTCCACACGTGGAGTTGCTATCTAAACAAGACGAATTTGCTTGGCAGTTTAACCGATTTCATCAGACCATGTTGTACTACAAAATGGAGTTCTCTTGTGTGGGTAAACCACCAGGGAACAGAACATTTGAAGATTCTTTACCAAAACAGAACTGAAAACAAAGCTCTCTTCTCTACTCCTATACCCCTTCCTCTTATTTTTCTCCTTCCATTCACTAACACGTTCACCAAAGAAGGCACTTAAAATAAAAACGGAAACAGGAAGTTAATCTGACCAAAACACCTGTAATAATATTAAACTAAGGTAAATGGAAAATCTGGAAGTTTTGATACTTCCTATGAAACTAAAGTTTTCTAGCCTGGGAGACTTCAAGAACCATCATGGGTCCTCCAGTCTCAGTCCTCAGTGATAAAGTATTTTCTCTGGACAAAGCTGAGGCTAAAGTGCAAATTCCAGGTCACCAAGCAGGTGTTCCCTGAGCACAACGATGCAAAGTCGAATGTGGGAGATCCAAGAATGGGGTAGAAGTCCAGCTTCCACTTAGACCAGTTCCAGCTCCACGGGAGTCACACCCACACCAGATATCCTGCCCTCCAGGGAGCCAAGGTTCTGGAAGCACCGGGCCCAGTACAGATGGCCTGAGCATGACTACATAAAACATACCAAAGAGGTTTTTATGGCCGGCATCTACTGTTCTCAATGGTTCCAAAACCGATGGGATCATTTTGTTTCTTTTCAAATACAGGGTTCTCTGGCCACCACTGGCCTCATTGAGGCCAATGCCATGATGCTTTTAATAACCATACATCGATTGGGTTCCAAAGTCCAGAGAACAAGCTTTCTATTTTTGCTTTCCCTAGTAGGGCAGGACCAAGAAGGCACCCCCCGACCATGCAAAGCTGTACCACACTGTCGTTAGAGCAAAGTCTGTGATCTGCTTTCTTCCCTTAGGCTATTGTTTTTACACTAATGAGTCAAATTTATGGGATGGAAGAAGAGCACAGTCCTTCCTTCCAAATACTTAATGTCGGAATGTTCACATTTCCACAAAAACATTTACACCCAGACAGATTTCAGAGTCTTACTTTGTGGATAGGAAAATGGCCTTAAAAACCCCTATATGCCCTAAAGGAGGCAGGAGGACTCAGCTCTATTCTCAGAAGCTGCCACTGCGTGACTCAGCCCTGTCCTTGCTCTCAAGTCCCTAACTCCCCCCGCCTGCTCCATTTTCTCCTTCTATAAAAATGAGGCTAACACCGTCCACTCATTCTTATTTAGCTACACTGTGCATAAATACACCAACCCACACCCCCCGACACACACACACAGAGAAAACCCCCAAGCTTGCCGTCCTAGCATATTTTATGAAGACATCACCCTCCAGCTCAACAGAAGACAAACTCCTGTCCTGCCTGCCCTTTCCCCCTCCCAGGAACAAAGGGGAATTCTGGGCACTGTGTTGAGAACCTCAGCAAGGGCCACAAGGGCAGAAGGCAGCATAGATCGACTCCTCACCACTGTTTCAGGATCCCAGACAATTGTTTTATTAGTTAAAATGCAAAATCACCCAAGAGGTGAGGGTAATTACCCTGGTGTGAAATTTCCATAAAAGAAACTAAGTCCACTGATTTGTCTTAGTTGTGGAAACATTATAAAATTATACCTATTTTGGAACAAAGAAATAATTTCTAAGTAATGGATATTGTATATAGTTTCTTGATTTAGCAAATAAAAATAAATGATGATGAATCAAATCTAAATATTACATGAGGCATTAGTACTACAAAAATTACTGTGATTTATCTGAAATTCAAACTTAAAAGCACATGCATGCAAGAGTCATACCTATAATTAACACCTTGTTGTTTAATTGAAATTCAATTTTTTTTTTCACGCCAAAGACTGAACCCAGGTGCGGATAATCACTGAATCACATCCTCAGCCCTTTTCAGTTTTTATTTTGAGACAGGGTCTCACTAAGTTGCTTAGGGCCTCGCTAAATTGCTGAGGTTGGCTTTGAACTTGTGATCCTTCTGCCTCAGCCTCCCAAGTCACTGAGATTAGAGGAACATATCAGCATGCCCTTCTTGAAATTCAGTTTTATGGGGCATTCTGTATTTGGCCTGGCAATCTCAACATTGCTAGGATGTGGGAAACTAAGATAAATGAAGACACTGCATGTAACCCCCAACAGCTCACCACCTGGTGAGCGAAACAGACATAAACAAGAATAATACAGAGTACAATGGTAGATTAGAAGTGTTTACTCTTTTTTGTTGGAGAGAAGAGGAAGGAGCAATTCAATACTAATTTAGATACATACCAAAATAAACACTATAGAACTTACTCTACAATTCTATATATTCTAAAGACCTTTGAATCCTGATCATGAGCTTGCTAAGTGTTCTAAATGTTCTTTCCTCACTGGACATCATGTAGCATTTGCCTTTTAAGAGTAAAATCCCCAGCACAAGAAGCCTGCCCTGAGCTAGGCTGAAGTTTCTGAAACCTCTAGGAATTTCCTTGATGACAACCTCCAGAAACCTAGGTAAAAGCAGACAGCACCCTAGAAAGCATGCAGTAGATACTCAGAAGGGTCATCTGGGAAGAAAACAGGAGCTTACTAATGCCACACAATTTCATATGCAAGCTCAAGATCTAAACAAAGGAGAACTAAGAATGCAAAGAATTAGGTTTTCTGTCATTATTTGCATCTGAAGTGAGTTACTGTCAAGGTCAACTGAACTGGAGTTAGAGAACACGGGCCATCAAGCAGATTCAAAAAGATAGATAAGAAAGTAAGTTGAGCTGTTTATAATGTCAAATTTTCCCATCAATTACCTGTTTTGAGAATCTATATGGTCTGAAAGTTTTCCTGTTTCAGAACTACAATTGAAAAGATGATCCTCATCTTTTCTGCTGAGGTGAGAGAGTCTCCACAAAGTCTTGCATGCACAGCCCTAAAAGTAAGATTTGGACTGCAATGCACAAACCTCTCCAGCTATTTTTGCACCATCAGCCATGGGAGTCGGGAAAGGCATGTTAGTGAACAGTCAGGTAAGGTCAAGCAAGGACAGTGCTGGGGCAACCTGCCTTGAGCTCACCTCTGTCTTTTTCTTGGCCCCAGAGCAGGTGTGACATGCACAGCCTGACACAGAAACAGTCTTGCCTGGAAGACACCCTGAGCCTTCTCCTAAAGAGCTACCTCACTTCACCTTGATCTTGAAATCGGCTCTATAAAATATAGTTTTTCTCTAAGGAGGGCAGCAAAGAAAGAAAGGAAGCAGGAAAGGCAGGAGGTGGCATGTGCCTATCTCCCACTAGATTCCCTGAGAGCACAGAAAAGAGGGCAGGATGATTGCCACATGCATCCGGTAAGACTTTGGGACCCATTGCTGGGAAGCCAGGGTACATTTTACATCAAAGACAATATTCAAAGATTTTACTTTGGGTAATTCACTTGGTATTATTTTATTTATAAAGCCTCACATTTTAGTATTTAAAATACCAATACTTTCAAAAATAAAATTGGCCTTTTATTCTTGGGCATAGTCCACTTTTAGCACTGTGGTTCCACTTAGCAGAACCTCCATGACATTTGAATAAATTAACGAATTAATGGATGGGGTCCATAAAGTTTCAACTCTATGAGCCAGATTCCCTATCATGAGCACTCATTAGTGTATTAGGATGCACAGAAAAAACACTT
Source organism: Marmota marmota marmota (assembly GCF_001458135.2). Lineage (NCBI taxonomy): Eukaryota > Metazoa > Chordata > Mammalia > Rodentia > Sciuridae > Marmota > Marmota marmota. The sequence goes on along the minus strand of NW_026000211.1, from coordinate 1,609,646 downwards.
TTCAGCCTCTTGGTTTTATTTATACAGTGTGCTGACAGCCAACACGACTCTCTAGGTGATAAAGGGAATTCGACTCAAGTTCTCATTTTCCAAGGCCCAGATTACAATTCAGCCGAAGGCAGACGCTTTTACATCAGAGAAGTAAAAAATGTGAAACTATTTCATTATACACACACACACACACACACACACACACATATGGCAGCCTGTTGATTATTTTATTTTGGATGCAATGCAAAATGGAACATCTTGGAAAAAACTGACAAATTCTAGTAAGAATCTTGAAAAGCCAAAAACTAATTCAGCCCATTAAACAAAGGAGGGGGGGAAACTGTATCAATTCAAGGCAATAAAGTTTAAACAGAAATTCCATGAGAGATCCATAAATAAATACCAGATGTGGACCTATTGTTTAACTATAAAATAGTCGATCCAACTTTCATTGTTGAGCCAATACAGGACAAATTTGCTTCTAATTTAGTATTCTTTTCAGATCTCTGACTCCAGAATGAGACACCTTCCAGGTCAAAATATTGCAAATGTTTCAGCCTTAGAATACACCTGTAAACCTTCTGAAACTATGTACATTTTTTCTTCTTCTTATTCACCACTAATGGTATAGTCCCTTCAATCACAGGTAATAATATATGAGAATATATAACTTAAAACATGCTTACATATAGCAGATATACATAAGTAGTGTGTATCTAACATGGGTAGTAGTATGTGGATAAAATTTTAAGGAGTATAGACAACTGCAAAATAAAATGAATTTAAGTAATTTAAAAATAAGTTCAAAACCAGTCTTTTGTAAGCTCAATAGATATGACTTTTAACTATTTGTTTATCTGACAAAAAGTGGCTTTTACAAGTTGATTTTTAAAATACCAAAAATCTAAATTGTAGCACGTTTTCCCCTGTAGTTGGGCACGTTCCATCTGCTGATCCTCCCCACTAGCTGATCACACACACACACACACACACACACACACACACACACACACTGCTCTCAGTAATACCTCAGCAGCAATTTCTGGTAAACCACTGTCCAAACTGACAAGAAAGGCCAAGGTGACTCAACTAGCTGAGATGCACCAAACTAACTGCTTTAGTAGAGTAACTGGTGTCCAGGGACCTGGGTCATCCCTACCTGCAGGCCTGACAACCCTTCACCTACAGGGAGAAAGAGCTATCCAGAGTCCAAACACAAACTGGGGTGAGGGGAACCATGAACAGGTAGGGAGTGGCTAAGAAACCAGGAAGAGAAGGAAGGAAATTATTTAGTAAGTGCCTACTGCATGCCGAGCATTGTGCTGTGCACTTTTACATACATGATATTATTTAATTCTTAAAATAGCTCTAAATAACAGTAAGCTTTTTTTTTTTATAACCAAGGAAATGGACTCAGGTGTCTCCACATTATATCTTTTTCTTACTTTTATATTACTCTTTATATTACCCTATTTTTTTAAGTTGTTGATGGACCTTTATTTTATTTATTTTTAAGTGGTGCTGAGGATCGAACCCAGTGCCTCACACATGCCAGGCAAGTGCTTTCCCACTGAGCTATGACCCCAGGCCCTATTACCATATTAAGTGAAAGAAAATTTAATATTTAAAATTCTATTAAATAGTCCATTCCAATTTGGTGGCTAAAAAGGGCCCAAGTTGAGCAATGTATTTTACTGGGACCCAGAGCCACAGATTAGATCTCCACAACTTAAAATGACTAGGCAATGCTATGTGTACAACTATATTAAAAATGTTCAGGCTTTCTGAGTGATGGATACATTCATTATCTTGATGCTGTGAAGGTCTTACAGACATATACCTATGTCAAAACTTACCAAATTATACATTTCAAATACATGCAGTTTACTGTATCTCATTTACACCTCAATACATCTGTGTAATAAATGTATACACATAAATCAGACTAAACAGAAATAAGAAAAGTCTCCACAACTGTATTAATAAAATACTGAGTCAAAAAAAAATTATAAAGGAACATAAGCTAGATTCCTCTATTTAGCATTTCTCAAAGTATACTCCATATAATACCAACTCCAGGGGAGACTGTCTTACACACACACACACACACACACACACACACACCACAGGTTCTACAGTCAAATAAGTTTGGTAAAACCAAGTTCGCCATCTTAACTGTAGAACTTGAGGGTCCTCTCACATGCTAAGACACTTGGTGCTTTTCAAAGACAGCTGTATAAAACACAGCTCTATGCAAACTAATTTGACAAGAAACCCTTTCCTCAGAGGGTTTCTGGGACTAATAATCTGCATAATACAGAATGGGAAATATTGCTTTAAGTCAGACTCCCAGGGTCTACACTGGCTGGATTCTCAGAACTCAGCCCAGAGTGTAACCACAACTCATAGATGGACCCTGGTTCTTCATTAGCAACAGGGACAGTGTGCACAACTCAGAGGCATGAAGAGAACAACAGAGGGGTGTTGGCATAGATCCGCCAATCAAGTCATGCTGTAGAAGTCCTCCCGGCCCCCTCCATGACAGTGTCCTAGGGCTGCCATAACACAAACTAGTAGAAACTGAGTGGCTCACACCAAAGGAACTGACTATCACATAGATCTGGAGGTTGGAAGGTGTCATCAGAGTTGGTCCTTCTGAGGGATGAGGGAAGGTGTCCTTGACTAATAGATGGCTATTTCCTCCCATGTGCTTGTCTATCCCCAAACTTCTCCTTTTCCTGAGTTCACCACTCACTGGATTAGCACCTGCCTAAATGAATTAACTGTAATACGATTACCTCTGCAAAGTCAGTATCTCCACCTGAACTCACATTCAGCAGTCCCAAGGCTTAGAGCTTCAACCTATGAATTTGAAGGAGACACAATTTAACCCAAAATACCTTCCAATGATGCCAAACTGGCAAGAGACACAGATGAAGTCAAGTTTACTGACATACCCTTGCTGGGAAGTTGGACCCTTATGGGTTTTTGTAACTTCTCTGAGTGTCCTTCTGTAATCGCTGATGCTCTCATTTATAGTCTAGTTTGGTAAGGTATTCTTATTTTGTCATGCAAAAAATAGACTAAAAACCTTTTTCCTCTGATATTCTCCTACAGGCAGCTTTTTAGTACAGTTTCTGTAAGAATCTACTGAACCCATTATATGCCAGGCACATTTTTCATCATCCTATCTCAGGAACAGGCATTTTTCATATTCAGGTGAAAAAGAAAAGGGTGGTGTTCAGCTAAGTAACTTTCCCTCGGGTCACAAAGGTATCAAGGAGCAGAGAGCAGGAATCTGAGCCCATCTGCCTCCAGAGTCCCTGCCAGTCCTCTCCACCAACTGCAGTTCCAAAGCTTGGATGGGTCACTATCTTCCTATTTCTGCTGAGTTAAAGTCAGGGGAGTAGCAACTTCAGAGGGGAGGAAAATCAAGAGCTCTGTTTTTGGCATGAGACACCTATTAGATATCCAAGTGTTGGTATAGAGTAGGGAGCTGAGTATGTTCATCTAAAATTCAAGGGACTACAGGTCTGGTGGGATTCATTTGTCATTCATCTGCATATTTGTATGCATTAAGACAAAGAATGGGAGGAGATAGCTCATGACATATGAGGTATTCTGTTTTTGTATGAACCATGAGTTAAGAATCGTTTTTACATTTTTAAATGGTTAAAAATGGTAGGTGGTAGGACCTCAGAGGAGCAGGTTAGGGGAAGCTGACTGGGCACTGAGACAGAGAGAAAGGACTGGGAAGACTGGGAAGTATTTCTGGAGGTATAATAACCACATGAAATTCAAATCTTAGCATCCATGGTCTTACTGGAAAATAGCCACACCTACTTATTGACATAAGATCTATACAGGCTTTCTGGTACTACAGCAGATGTGAATAACTGCAATAGCATGTGCAGCCCCTAAAACCTTCACAGAAAATGTCTGCCAACCCCTCAGAGACAGAGAGGAGGGAAGAAGCAGTCTGAGGACAGGATTGGCAGAGGGTGGCCTACATCCCTTAAGATGCTGGGGTGAGGAAGCACATCCAGCAAAAGGAGACTGGGAAGAGCATCTAGTAGGGTAAGAAGACAACTAGGAGCATGATGTCCTAAAAGTAGCTAATAATAATAATGATCGACAACAATGCCAGGGGAAGGCAGTATTTCCTGAAGGAGGGAATGACTGAGAGGTCAAGTGCAGGGAGTACTGAGGACCACCCATCTACCTTAGATGAAATCACTGCAAGAGCAAGCTCTAGAGAAAGGGTGGTGACAAAGTCTGGCTGAAACAGAGACAAAGAAAAGAATGAGAGACAAGAAAGTAAATGTGATACATAACCACTTTTTCAAGAAACTTGACTAAAAACAGCATGGCAACAGCTTGAGTGGGTAAAAAATATTTTTTTGGTTGCTCAAGATGGGAGCTATTACGCCTTCATAGTATGCAGATGGGAATGACCAGGCTGATGAGTGTAAGAATGAGGAGCTTCAGAGTGGACAGGAGAGAAGATGCCCCTGCTAGGAGCAGGGTTAATGTGGCTATAATGTCCCCCCACAAAGTCAGAAAGAAAAAATGATCAGGTTAATGGAGCGGGATGGTCTCACCATTCACACAAGAGTTGAGAGATGTGATCTGACTCGGTTATGGTAAGACCATTCCATGTGGTTGTTTTTATCTTGTCAGCTTCAGATACTTGAACATCAAAATTATCACGCAGCAAGAGAACTGAGCTGGGGGAATCGAGGGGTACACCTGAACACTCGGTGATGGACTGCGCCATCTCAACCGGGTGCTTAAGGAGGTGAGGATGTGAACAGGCTGGGGAAAATGGGCAAGGGGTAAGGTCAACAAACTCTGATGTCCCAGTGATCAAAGAAGTCTAAAATGGCTTTGTAAATAATTAACCAAATATGCCCTATGAATTTAGATCTTCCAATTCTACATTTTTTAAAAAACCCAAAGCAGGGTTTAGTCTAGACTTCCAGCTGCTGATAGTAGTTTTCTTAAAGAAACATATCACAACCCAAGAAGCACCAACCACCTAACAATTATGGATTTCCTCCTGTCAGGGAGGAGGACTCAATAAAAGTCCAAGTCACTCAGCTCAGCTCTGGGCAGCCAGAGCATAGGACCTTGGAGGAACAGGTTAGGGGAAGCTGACAGGGCACTGAGAGAGAGAGAGAAAGGACTGGGAAGGCAGAAGGAAGGAGAGGAGGTTGAGGAACATACAAAGGAAGAGAGGTGAAGCCATAACAACGATAAAACACTTTAGAAAACACAGTGGCAGTAAAGGGGTCTCTGTATGATAGCAGGAGCACCAGGAACTGTCCACTGTCACATACTGAGCAATCCCGGCACCAAGACTCAAAGTTATCATACACCAATTGTCCTTGCTTCATAAACACAAAGAACTCATTATTTTTAAAAAATCATTTAATGGAGGACCACATATTAGTTCCCTAGGGCTGCCATGACAAAGTACCACAAACTGGGTGGCTTAACAGAAATATTTGTCTTAACAGTTCTAATGAATGTTAGTCCAAGATTAGGGTGCGGGCAGGCTCCATTCCTTCTGAGGAAGAATCAGTTCCAGGCCTCTCCTCAGGCTCTGCGGCCATCTTTGGTGTTCATTGGCTTGCTGATACACATCCCAACCTTCATGGTCATGTGATACTCTCAATCTATGGGTATTGCTATCTCCACTTCTCATTTTTATTAAGGACACTAGTAGAACTGGATTAGAGCCCACCCTATTGATGTCATTTTAATTTACTTCTGTGATCACTCTGTCCCAAAATAAGGTCAGGTACCAGGGATTAGGACTGTAACATATCTTTTTCTGGGTGGGTGGGGGGTAGTAAATACAGCTCAATACGTAAGAGACAGAAGGCTGGTCTTAGTTTCGTCTCCAAAGTTAGACTGCAAGTAACCAAAAAGTAGGCATGGATTTTTAAAGAATTCTACCTCAAAACATTGAGAGATTCTGTAGACAAAGTACATATTTTGCAACCTTATCTGGAGCTAATATTAAAGGTGGTACAAAACATAGTTTTGATAAACACAGTTTATATGATTGCATTAGAAAGGACCTCAATGTGGAGGAAGTAGTTATAGAATTAAGACTTTCTAGAAATGAACTTCTCCAATAAGTGTGTGGGATTATATAAGTTCTTCTGAGAAAAGGATGAAGGGGGAAAAAGTAATTACAAATCTACCCCCTCCTCCTACCAGGACACAGAATTCTGAACATAGAGAATTTTCTCAATTTCATAAAGATTTTCCTAAGTTTTGGGTGATGTAAATTAAGAATAATCTGCACACCAAGACCCTTCTTAATAATAAGCCTTTATGGAAGAGGGACAATAGGACAGAATTTTTCTGGGATAATAGAGTATTCTATACCCTGACTATGGTGGTAGTTATATAAATATACATATGATTTGAAATTCATACAAATGTATACCAAAGAAGTCAATTTTACTACATGGTTATAATTAAAATATATAAATATAGATATAGACATATAGATAGATATAGATATAGATTTAGGTATAGATATAGATATAGATATATTCTTAAAGACTATTAGTTCTTATTTAGTGTTTACTTTCCAACAATTTTAAGTGGCACCTGGTATTAATCTCATTTTTCAGGCTCAAAAAGTAATAGCTCAAACAGATTAAATAATCTGCCTAGGATTCTATAATTTAAGCGGATGTCCTAGGATTCAAAGCCATATTTGATGAGCTGCAAAGCCTGAACTGTCCTTCACCGTCTCACAATGTTCCCCCAAAACTCCTGAAGTACTTAGGAGGGGAGCTGCAAATCCTTACTCAAGCAAAGGCAGTGTCAGAGGGAACACACACACAGGCCTGGGATTCTGTACAGAGAGCACTGAACAAAACATGGAAGCCCATCCCACTTACATAACATGGGTCCTTGGGTACACTCTCTCCTGTGGCAGATATCCAAAGACAACAGACTATGGGCTGTGTGTCGACAATGTCACCTCTGACTGCCAGGGTAGGCCCATTCCTCATAGAAACAAAAACCATCTGCCTTCTCAGTTCCCTGCTCTTATTTACTAGAAAACAGAAGGAGAGAATGTGCCAGGTGGGAAGCTGAATGCATGCATTTTGCCCTTCTCCATTCTGCAAGATGGATCTTCCCTAGAGATCCAAGAAGACATGACATCAGGTTGACCGTCCTGGCCATGCTGTTGTGCTGAATTCTCTAGAGCATGTCTTCAGGCATTTCCCAGTGCTCTTCATCAAACACTGAGTATGGCCTCTGCCACTGTCACAGCAAACAAGAGGTTTTAGGATGAAGTGACAGCCCTAATGCCATTTCCCAATATCTTCTTCCCTCCAAATGAGAGGCCATGAAGTCATTCAGAGGGTTTCTCTCAGGAGTAATGGCTTGACATAGTCAACCAATAACTAAAGGCAGAGTCAGCATGAGGTTATCTGCTAAGTAATGGTAAATTCCAGACTTTTCCATACATATATTTTTTTTTCTTTTTTCTTTTGGTACCGGGGATTGGACTCAAGGGCACTGAACCACTGAGCCACATCCCCAGCCCTATTTTGTATTTTATTTAAAGACAGGGCCTCGCTGAGTTACTTAGCACTTCACTTTTGCTGAGGCTGGCTTTAAACTTGTGATTCTCCTACCTCAGCCTCCTGAGCAGCTGGCATTATAGGCACTCATCACCAGGCCTGGCTGACTTTTTCTTATATTGAAAAAGGTTAATAGTGAAGCTTGCTCTCAGTAGATTTCTAATTTTCATACAATGTGAATCATTGGTCTCGGTTCCATTTGTTTTCATATTCCAACATGTTTATATGTACATATGTTTACAAATCCACAACCACGTATTTCCTCAGTTTGAAAACCCAAACTTCTTAATTCCTCCATGACTGAGACGTTGTATTTCATAGTCCCTTATGAATGACTATGATCAAGGTCTATGTGTCTTCTAATTTCATCACCTAAATTATTTCAGGTTAAGGCAACATTTTTATGTCAACCCACAGCAATTCCAAGCAGAATGTCCTAAAAGTGGTAGAGAGACATAAAACATTTATTGAACTGAATTAAAGCAAAACAAGACAAAATAAAATGTGTAACTTGGAACAAAAAACTGAGGCTTTTTGTCTTATAAAACCCTTGAAATTTAACGATTGCCAGTCTTGAGATATAACCATTGCCAAGAGTCATTCTAATGAAATAAAAAAGCAAACAGAACTTCTTCTATTAGTCAGCCACATGAAAGTGCTGCTTTTATAAAAGGTCAAAAATGACTGGACATCAACAATTTCATATGGTTCTAGAACATGATTAACCACATCAACTAAGATGAACAGTCTAGACACTCATTTAGTAGCAATGCTCCATTTACCAAAGTATTCATAAACAGGATATAATCATAAGGCATAAGCCACAGTAATGTGAAAAGGTATGTCTCCAGATATCTAAGGAAATCATTTTAATTAGAGCTTGTTTTTATATTAACATTAATGAGTTATAATTGATACATAACAAAATTCAATAATTTTAAGTGTTGAATTTGATGAGTTTTGGCAAATGTATCCAGTCTTATACCTTCCACCACAATCAGGACATGAAACACTTTCTTCAACCCAAAAATGTCCTCCTGTGGCCCTTTGCACTCAATTCCCTACCTAAACCACCATCCCCTAACCTGATTTCTATCATGACAGCAGTTCTACCTTTTCTAGAACTCCACGTAAATGGACTTACACTGTATGTATTCCTTTGAGTCTGGCTTCTTTCACTTAGCGTAATGCTTCAAAGAGTCATACATGCTGTTCTCTCAGAAGTTCATTTCTTTCATTGTTAAGTAGTATACTATAATTTATTTATCCACTCGGCAAATTGTTTACAGTATTTGGCTATTATGAGAAAAGCCATTATAAACATTTATGCAGTAGGAAAGATGATGGAATGAGAAGGACATCATTTTCCTAAGTACATGTATGAAGACACGAATGGTGTGACTCTACTTTGTGTACAACTATAGACACGAAAATTCTTCTCTATGTGTGTCCTATGAATTGAAATGCAGTCTGCTGTCATGTATAATAAGTTGGAATAAATAAATAAATTTTAAATAATAATAACTTATATTCTATGAAACACAACTCAATGGGAAAAAAATCAAAAATAAACATTTATGCATTTCTTTGTTGCTTACTTGCTTGCTTTTTCATACTAAGGACTGAACTCAGGGTGCTTTACCACAGAGCTACATCCCCAGTCCTCTTAGTTGTTTTTTTTTGAGACAAGGTCTTGCTAAGTTGCTGATGCTGGCCCTGGCCTCAAACTTGCAATCCTCCTGCCTCAGCCTCCCAAATGGCAGGGATTACAGGCATGTGCCACTGTGCCCAGCTGCATAAACCTTTTTTAAAACCTAATTTTTAAAATTCTTTTCCCTTGGGTAAAAAATTGGAAATGAAATTGCTGAGCTGTATGACAAATGTAAGTTTATAAGAAAGTAACAAACTGTTTCTCAAAGTGGCTATACCATTTTTCATCCCCAAGAAGGAAGCTTTATTGTTATAAATCCTTGAAAACACATGGTATGATCAGTCTTAATCTTAGCAATGTAAAGGGCATGTAGTGGCATCTCCCAGTGGTTATAATTTACATTTATCCAGTGTCCAATGCTGACATCATTTCATGTACTTATCTGCCATTCATATGGCATATTTGGGGAAGTGCCTATTCAAATCTTTTGCCCATTTTTAATCTGAGTTCTTACAATTGAGTTGTAAGACTTTTTAAAATCCAGTATGCATTTTGCAAATATTTTCTCCTTAACTGTGAAATGCCTCTTTATTTTCTTAACAGAAATTTTTAAGACCAAAAGTTTTTCATTTTGATTAACTATAATTTTTTTCATTTTGATTAACTATAATTTTTTACCTATGCTTAAAAAAAAAAAGTCTTTGCTTTTTCTCAAGAAAGAATGAACAGACAGAGCATAGAGAATTTGGGGGACAGTGAAACTCTTTGTACAACAGTACAATGTATGGGTATGTATCATTGTACATTTGTCCAAATCCATAGAAAGCACAGCAGCAAGAGTGAGCCCTAATATAAACTATGGACATTGGAAGATAATGACCTGTAATGTAGGTTCATCCACTGTAACCAGTACCACTGTAGTGGGAGTGTTGGAAGTGGACGGGGCTATGTGTCTTCCATTCAGTTTTGTTATAAACCTAAAACAAGTCTATTTAAAAAATAAAAATAAAATATTTACCTATTTAAAAGTCAAAGTTTCTTCTGTGCTTTCTTAGATTTTTTTAGTTTTGGCTCTTACATTTATACCTATGATCCATTTCAAGTCAATTTGTGTGTTCTGTGTGAACCACAGGTCAACGTTCATTTTTATAAATACAGCTAGTTATCCAATTGTTTCAGCCTCATTCATTGAATATATTATCCTTTCTTCATGGGAATTATATTTGCACCTTTGTCAAAAATCAATTGCCTATATATGTATGGACCCGTTTGTCTATACCTAAACCAATACCACACCATCTTAATAACTAGAGTTTCAGGTAAGTATTACCATCAGGTGGTGAGAGTCCTCCCCTTGGATTATTATTCATTTTTAAATTTACTAATCACAGGCTGATTCCCCATGGGACCACTCACTCTCAGTGGTATATGTATCATAAGAATCCAAATGGTGCCATTACTCCCTCATTCACCCTTTTTCCTTTTAAAAACTAACAGTGGTTCTTTCCTCATATTCCAGTGACACCCCAAAGGCCTTTCTCTGTTTCTTACTTAGATGGGGCATAAAGAATCCCCACCCAGATGACCTCACCTATATTATTACAGCAGATTCTCTTTTCCTGCTCCACCAACATGGGTCCCCTGAACCCCCTGGACTTGATATTTTTCCAAACCACATAGTCAAAAGGTCTCTAACCTCCATCTTGATCATTTCATGTCTATATCCCTGGCCTGTCTCACAGAATCATGTCCTGGACAAGACAATCCTTAAACCAGACCTGGCCTGGGTCACTCAGAGTCTGGGCCTTATCCAAACCCTCCATAACTAAAGAAGAAAAAAAAATGAACAAACAAAACTATTTTTACCCAAAGCCAACTAAAACTGCTAATGGTCAAGCAGGCTATCCAGTGTACAACTTGAGGGGCATGAGTCTCACCAAGTTCATGCTTAGACATTTAGACACCCCCTTTTAGACATTAGCAGACACAATGTCTTCATATCAAAAAACCACCAGGTAAAACTATTTTCAATATTCCTGGGACCAAATCATCTTCTAAGTATTCTTCTTTTGACCTTGATAGATTTCAGACAAGTCAAAATATAAAAGAATACAAGACCATGTTTTAAATTTCTTTCTACTAAAATACTCAAACATATTTATATCATCTTACAGAACCACAGTGAGCACAACATTAGCTATACCCTTCCTATAATTTGTATTGGCCACCTATTACACGGTTTCAAAATGTGTTTATCGTCTAACAGTCACATCCCAGTATGAAGCCCTTGGACTTGAGATCACTTGACAGTCACTTACCTCTAAACCCACCTACTCTCTCTAGAGGAGGAAAAAGAGAGTGACAGAGAAAGAATAAAGGGCAGAGGGCAGACACACTGAGATGAGGTGGTATCATAGTGCTAAGATTTTCTCATCCAAAAGATGACTTGGGATATCTTTTGATTTTATACTTGGATCACACATGAGCTACTAAAAGGGATATCTAATTTCGGGAAAAAAAATGAGGACTCCATCTAGGTTTAAAGATAATAATAACATTTCATCTTCAAGATAAGAAGATGAGAAACTACTTCCCCATAAAGACTTAGTTCCACTTAGTTTAAGAAAAAAAACTTTTTAAAATTTTTGTTAAAATCAGAAATTTCTGGATGTAATCATTAAGAGTGGGTAAGGAGATGCTAGATTCAGGAGATGAAGAGAGAAGATTAGGCATGACCCTAACTCAAATGGACCTGGAACCCAACCAGAGACTCAGCCGAGGCGCACCCTTGGAGAGTGAGTCATGCTGAGAGGCAGATGATATGTAGCATTAACTGCTCCCTGGAAAAAATCTCTTACTTTTGAAAAATGACTGTTAAGTACAATTTTATATCACTCAACTGTCAGGTCCTCAAATATTCAAGGAGAGCTGCCTGTAACTTCTCCGAAATTTCTCCTACAGTGAAAGTGAGTTGCCACTGTTCAGCCTTTCCACTACTTAGGTCAACTATTTTTGTCCCCAAATTTGATATTCAGTATCTTAGAAGAATTTAATTTTCGTAAAACAAAAAGGTCAGAGGATGGTTTATATAAAACAATTGGAATTCTATTATTTTACTCAGGAAGACAGAAAAACTAAGGCAGGGGTTATTCCTACTAAAGAACAGCTGTCCTCCACCCCCGCTTGGTTCAGTTTGCTCTCCCAACGGGACAGCCATGGAAAAAATACCAACCATATGCCACCCTCATAAGGAGATGATGATGAAGAGTCTTAAATTCTGGGTCCCCCAGGGCTTGGCTGGGCAATTTTTGAAAAGCTTTACTCTTGACTAAAGTGGATTTATTCTTGTCTTTCTTTAAACGAATAAGAACATTGAAGAAACAAGGAGCAGCACTCTGTCCCACTGGTCCACACCCCTGGAGTCCACGCTGCCTGCTCCAAACTCTCCCTCTAATTGAGCACTGTTGTTCCAGAAGTTAGAACTCAGGCACTGAAATGAGAACCAGGAAGAGGATCTGTGGCTACCTAGTAAGGACCCATCTTAGACCTGGTAGGAAAGGTCGGTGATACTATATGGCCATTAGTCCCTTCCCTCTAATCTCCTATATATTCTCACTGTGACTGTCACCATCTGTTGTATGCAGAAGACAGAACTTCAGGAGTGGGATGGAAAATGTTCATATTACTACTTGAATCTCTCTCATTTTGCAAACTACCCTAATAAGCAATTACCACAAGGAACCCTACAATAAAATTATGACATGAATTCATGAATCACAAGTTTCCTTGAGTAATCAGGTGCCTTTGGAGGATAGGGAGATATATATGAGACAATTTTAAGGCATAATTCCATCATTTGTAAATAACCACTATAAATTTAGAGGTGACTTGATATCTTCTATTTTAATATACAGCTCGGCTACACATAATATATTCATATGTCTCATATTACTAAGATGTTCTAATACAATAGAACAGGAGACAAAAAACTGGTCTTCAGATTGAAAGATGATAAAGCAAATGGGTTGAGAACTTCAAGTCTGTGCTAACAGATAATGCAATTAAACAAAGACAATGATTTTCATATTAAAATCACAATGATAATTAGTGTATGTAGACCCACTGAATTTTTCACTGTATAAACTTTCTGGTATATTTTTATAGCACAAGTTAAAAATATGTTGGTCTTGGAATTATGCTTTTAACTATTCCTAAGAGAACAAAAAAATGTAATAAAAATTCCTAAAAGAACAGAAAAATAAAAGGTGATACATATATATATATGTACCTCTTTACAGGGTCCACATAGAAAAATAGTTTAAAGATAGTCAGTGTTTCTATTCTTTTTATTATTCATTTTAACCCCAGGGTTTCAAAAAAGTAATGCAAAGTATTATTACATGAGAATAATTCAAAAATTATTAATTACTACCCACTTTTGGTGACAGGTTAAAAAACAGTGATGTGATGACTTCTCTAGAAGAATAGAGATCATGTGTTTAACTCTACCTCTTATTCCCAACATGCCTTTCCTATTGTGAATACATAGAACTCTGGTTCTTCATGGCCTGTGGTTAGAAGGATTCTTTCTCCTCTGAATTCTCAGGATGCTCTGGTGAATTTACTTCTCATGGTGAATTAGAGCTGTGCACAAGCCTGATCACCCCTCTGGACAGAGTTCCGAGGACAGGCTGCGAGGGCGATACCTGCTGACCTTCCCTGGTATCTGAACTTTGCCAGAGGGCCTCAGTAACCTCCTGCTGAATATATTACAGGAATGAATTAATACATATCCTGATAAATATCATCTACCTGCATGGAAATTCTAGATGCTACCCCGCTTCTCTATACTGCATGAGCACTGCTTTGCATCTTTTAGTTAATTTAAATTCAGTCAAATAATTATGCTTGCAAACTGTTCTTTAAAAATCTAGCATGAGCTAAAACCCATTATTAACCCCCCAAAAGGACAATTCCAACAGTTTTATAGTGACTGTAAGTTGATTAACAGTTAACTCTTGACGAATACATTGGAACTAGTCTTTGGCAGACAGATATGCACTTTCAAAGGTGGACAGTTGGCCTTGGGCTCACCTCAATTTGGAGTCACTCTCAACTACTCACATTTTTTATTGGGACCATCTTGTGAAAGATGGAGCATCTCACCAACCTACAATGAAGTACACAGGCAAGGTCCTTTCCAATTTGCTACAATGAGCCTAGAATGGCACCTGTGTTGGGAAGTGCACCCTTCAAAACACAGGTAGCAGCTTCCAGTATAGAAAGAAGCTGTAAATGACTAAAACAAGCCATGCTACAATTGGCTTTCACTATAGTCATTATTACTTTGTGTGTAAAATTTTAACAGTGCCCTTGATATCTCATCAGAATACACAAACTAATTCTTTGCTCAATTTTATATTTTTTTAATCTTAATTTTTTTTCCTGCATTACTTTGGATTGAACTCAGAGGTGCTGCTCAACTACTGAGTCACACCCTCAGTTCCTTTTGAGACAAGGTCTCACTAAATTGCTGAGGCTGGCTTTAAAATTATGATCCTTGTGCTCCTCTGGAATCGCTGGGATTACAGGCGTGCACCACTGTGCCAGGCTAATCCTCTCTAATTCATCAAGAGTCCAGAGAAAATTGCTAGGGGAAAAGATCATGCATATGTTCCTAATCATGTATTCCAATTTTTTTTTATTTTGCTAGGTCAAAAAGTAAAAATCTAACTCCTTTTGCATAGTGTGTAAAGATCTTTGTCAGATCTCTGTCACCGCCTTGAAAAATTTAAAAGGGGCACAGAGAATGGGAAGAGACTCCAAGAAGAGAGCTGCTTTGGGAATGTCATGAGCCAAGGAGAGATGTGCCAGCTCTGTGCTTTACCATTAGCCCAACCCACAGCTGTGAACACCACAGGGGCCTCTACTCCCACCCTCCCCAAATCTGATAATGAAAAAAACAATGAAGCACAAACAAAAGCAACAAACAGAATAGGAGAGCAAAACCAATCATCCTAAACCAAACAGATCTCTTTAAGGCACTTGCTCTGACCTCTTCTTTTACAAGCACCACCACTGAAAATAACCTAGAACAAAAGAAGATTCGTGATGCGCAGCCATAAAGAACTCCAGGCTCATTGCATACATAATTCATGATGCAAAGCAAACCACCATCAGCATCATTCATCCTTTCAATATTTTAAAGTGGAGAAAGGTTACCAGATGCTATTTATAAAGTCTCTTATTTCTACACAACCCTTCCAAATTTAAGAAATGGGGAACTTTATTCTTCTGCAAATGGCACTGCTTACAAACATGAGACTATAAATCTTCTGGAATTCGCTCAGTGTGCATCCATCTAGGAGGGCGACTAAACAACCCTGATAAACCAATTAAGAAAGCAGGCAACAGAGAACAGTCCCGTTGAGATTAACCTTATCAAATCACTTCTGCTTTTTGTTTTCAAAATAAATGCCCCAGTTTTTTTTTTTTTTTCCCCATGGTGGTTAAAATTTATCCTGAGCTATAAACTTAAATCAGAGTCCGGCTTTAGGTCTGATGGATGAGGAAACTGAAGCTAGCAGAGTTCCCTTGACATGCCTCAAGATCTCAGGGTGAGGAGCTAGGTCTCCACCTCATGAACATCCCAGATCCTGTTTCCTTGGTTCCTAAAGACCTGCCTGGGGCTCTGAATGATCTCAAGTGGTTCCCGACTCCTTTTTTACTCCATTCAAATCCACCTTCTCTGCTACTGCCTTGAGAGGTCCTACAAAAACGTGAATCCAACAGTTCCCCTTTGGCTTCAATATTTTCCTCTTGCCTGGGAGGCGGGTGGGG
>NW_026000211.1:1580155-1593532 GCF_001458135.2 Marmota marmota marmota | reverse complement strand
GGGGATCATCAGGCTTTATTTTAGCTCTATGTTTGAGCTACCAATAGTTTTTTAGGGAAAAAAAAATAACTAATCAGATACATAGGCTGAAAATATTTACACATGAAATGTATTGATAAGTGAATCATTGGGTTCCCAGTAATTTGTGCAACCCTCATCCTTCCACCCTACTCAGTGTCTCTGGTGTTTTTCAGAAAGCCTACAAGCACACCTGACTTCTGAGACCTCCTCCCATCCATCTACCTCATCCACCTGGCTCTGAACAGACACCCTTATTGGGCCTCTCCTGCCCCTCAGAAGGTCTTTGCCCAGAGAATTTATCACACAGTACTGCCACTGTGTTTGCTCTGCTTCCATAGACTGCAGCTTCCTGGGATCAGGACCTTGTTCACCTCCCATGCACTCCCTCAGGACCTTGTTCACCTCCCTGCACTGTGCCTAGTCATGGCAGGTCCCCAGTTAACATTCACAGTCCAGTGCTCCAAAGTTAAAAAGAACCACTAGCACTTTGCACATGTCACCCATTTTCATTCAAATAATCACCCACCTTTAACAGGTAGAAGCTATTATTTTCCTGAGACACAGTCTAGGGTGGTAGCAGACAGTAGGTTCTGAGGGACAGCCTGAACTCTGCTATATCCTGTGTGTCCCCGGCCCTCCTGTGCCTTAGTATCCCTCATCTATGAGCAGGGAGCATGGTAATCAGAGCTCACATTTACTAAGCACTTACCTCACGGTAAAAACTACTCTAGATGTCCAGTAATCATTTCATCCTCCCAATATCTGAGAAGACAGTAATAGCAAGAGCAAATGCTTTGGAGCCATTGGGACTATTTCTCTTCATTTATAGATGAAGAAACTGAGGCTGAAGGAGGCCAAGTAAGCTTCCCAGAGATCCTAGCCTCCTTACTTCCTAATCCACTGCCTCTGGCTTCACCCAAAGATAAAGGATGTAAGATCTCTTTCTCTGATTCTGGTTTAGCAGAAAGCAAAAAAGCCACATGCCAGTTCTCACCTCTGGCTGTAGCTAGAGAGATAACTGTTCTAAGCCACCCTCCTTATGGAACCATAGAGACTTCTTGAGATGAAGATCAGCCCCTTTACAGAAATGAGCTAAGTCAGAGGAGAGGCGTGGTGGGAAGGGGAAGACGAAGCAGAAAGTTATTCATGCTTTGAGCAACACATACCCAGATTCTAAGCATTACGAAATGACCAGTGTAACACATGCTTCTGAATCCTTAGAAGGCGAGAGAGCATGTTTCTGCAGGGATATGAACAAAGCCACTGACACAACACCAGATTCTTCAAAAGCCAGTATTTGTCTACAACCAAAGAATCAGATTCTTTCCTAACAAAGAACAATGGATGCCATTCTAATTCCTGATTCTTCCTCCTGGTTTACAGTGGGTTATGATCTCAGTAGAGATCCCCCATAAATGAACGTGTCTTGAATCATAAATGGCACCATAAATCAGAAGGTTTATAGACTGTGGAGAGGGGGCGGCATAAGCATTCTGACCCTGTGGCTTCCTTCTTGTGGAATACCGGGGACCGGATATGGGGCAGTTTATCTGTTGCTGGAAACAGTCACCTGTTCTTCTGGCTAAGCAAGAAAATTTTAACAGCCCTGGAGATCAACAAGACGCAATCACTCCTGCTATCTGGATAAGCTTTGAATGTTGTGCCACGTTACACAGACAAGACTCACAAGCACCCATGGTGTTCAAGAAGTGGCTGGGGAGGCTGGCAGGCTTCTGCTCAGCTCAGTGTGGCTCTAGAGAAGCCAGGCCACACAGCCCAAAGGCAAATTCCTGAAATGACCAAACAGAAAACCAGTGGATATTTCCTTTCCCTACATCAAGAGGGGGGGAAAAAAATCCGGAAACAATGTAGAAACCAGGGAGAGGCAGAGAACATGCACATGTGTTTTTCTTGGAGAGGGGGAAAAGGACTACATAGATACAGAGGCTTAATAAAGGAAGTAAATTCAAAAGAACACCTGCTTCACCCAAAAGAGGCACCAAAACATCTTGGAAGAGCCAGAAGGGGACAACAAGGGATGTGCCTTTCATGTGCCGTCTGAGGCTAAGTGGTATCAGCGGTGGGGACAGATGCACCCTACAGAGGTTTTGCATCCCCTTTTTTCATTACTGTCCTATCCTATCCTGGGCACAAAACAGCCCAGCTCTCCACGGACCAGAGGGCTGATTTTTGGCATCACAATGTTCTTCTGGAAAATTCACATTTCTATTTTTAGTTCTTTCCATGCAATTCATGAGCAGCAACCCTCTCCAATCAAAGGCACCCCAGCTATGCGGTGAGTCAAGAGAATCCCAGTGAATATATTTTTTTAATAACATGTTCACAGGAAAATGTGGCCTGCCCTCTTCCTTCCAACTGTCTGTATTGATTTGGTCACTTAGGATGAGAGGAGGGGGGAATTTAAAGACCACAGTTCAATGGATCCTGTTTAAAAAAAAAAAAAAAAAACAACTCTTAAACTCTACAAGGCTGACTAATGACTTTGTTAGCTTCAAAAATAAGAAAATATGCCCATAACTATCTTTTAAACACAAAAGCAACTAAAACAGGATTTCATTGTTTACTGTTTTTCCAGGTCAAACACATTTTAGTGTGCTGGATTAGACTCATTCTTTATTCATTACCCACAGAGAAAAGCAAACAATGTGGGTAATCTCTTAAATTTTATACCCCCACTTGCTACGAGGACAAAACATCCAAAGTACAGGTCCTATGCAAAACACACCAAGCCTAGGTCTAGAAAATACGACAGTGTCACAGGGCGGAACTCCAGAGGGGAAGCCTGGGACAGAGAGGAAAAAAGAGCTATGCTGGCACAGGCAGATTTCCTCTGGATAACAGCTGGGTAGGAAGGCTGCACAGTGTTCTGAACCAGCGAGATACGGTTCATTACCAATTTTTTTTTTTTTCATTGATTTCTCACACGGCCACAGCATTATTCTTGCTTCCACAGTCTTATTTTGATCCGTGGTCTGTTTATTTGTAAACATTCAAGATTTGTAATTATTGCTAGATCTAAACATTGCATCTTGCATTGTGATAGTGGATAAATGAAGCTGTGAAATGCATAATTATGAGGAAAACAATGGGGTTCCAATATGCATCACAAAGGCCAATTAAAAACATTACCTTTGTTTTAAATCACAAAATTACACTTTCATAATTCCCAAGCCTCTTTTTATGTCCCACCATTTTGATTCAGAGATTTGTCTCTTTATAATTGCATCTCAGGAGTGTTCTGAGTGCAAAGCAGGACTGCTAATCTTGAAAGAAATAAAATTGAGTATTTCTTAAACTTTTTAGCTTAAAATCTATAAAAAAGAAAACTTGGAAAGGAACAAAGGTCTGTCAGTATAGGTCTGACTAAACAGTACAGTCATGGGTAGACTATTATGAGGCATAAATACATGAATAGGCAATAGGTTTAGGACTACTCATATGAAAGCATATGCGAACTGTACTCTTAAGTGACCAAATGCAAGGTACAGAACAATGAGCATAATAGCATGATCTCTTTGAGTAAAATATATGCAAATACATGCCTTATTTTCCCTGAAAGAAATCATAAGAAACATTTTGCAGAGGAGAAATGAGCCCAGCTTGGGAAGAGTGGGGGGCATTGGCTACTGGATTTACTATTCAAAAGCAGACATTATTTTTTTGATGTCAGTTAAAATTATGTAGGTAGAGAATCACTGTGTGATTTCTTCTGTTACTTCTGTGTATTTAAAAAAAATAATAATGCTATTTTTTTTAAAGTTCTGGAAGAAACAAGGAACTATCAACTGTATTGAATGATATTTAAAACCTCAAAACATCAAAACTTCCTAAGCAATTGAAAAGGCAAACAAGCTAGAAAAAAAATGCCTTAAATATGATAGCTATGAGGTTATTACCTTTAATATATGAAGAGTTAATATAAACTGGTAAAACACTGTGACAAAAAAATTAAAAACAATGTAAGACACAAAAAAACAAAAACCACTCAAATGATGCTAAACAGCATTATCAGAGAACTCAGAAAAGCAGCAACACAATTAGGGAACGTGCCTACAAGAAATACTTACAGTCACAGATTAGAATTTTGAATTGCCAGTGAGATACCATTTTTCCGTTAAATGTTAGTGCATTTTTAAGATAACATCCAGTGTCGAGCAAGCACAGAGGAAGAGATCTCGCATTCAAAGTAGATAGACATATAAGCTGTGCCACCCTCATGGAAAGCAACATCTATATGAATTGAGACTTAATGACATTCTTTGCCTTTCATGCAATGACTCCACTTTGGAGATTACTGTACAAATAGGAAAGAGCTTTTATAAGAAAATGCAGTCATCATAGAATTTTAAAAAATTAAAAAAAAAAAAAAACTTGAAGAGTCCCCAGATGGTTACACCAAGGTAACATGAGGTTAAATTAACAAAGGTAGCTGGGCATGGTGGCATACTCCTGTAATCCCAGCAGCTTGGGAGGCTGAGGCAGGAGGATGGAGAGTTCAAAGCCAGCCTTAGCAATGGAGAAGCACTAAGCAACTCAGTGAGACCCTGACTCAAAATAACATACAAAATAGGGCTGGGGATGTGGCTCCATGGTTGAGCGCCCCTGAGTTCAATCCCAGTACCCAAAAACATTAACAAACAAAGGTAAAATCACCTTGATGTACTCTATAAGCACTTATAATTGTTGTGTAAGTATTAATGCCATCAAACTATATTCACAATAGATTTGGCTTAAAAAATCAATACTTGAATTATTTATACAACAAAATAACTATGCATTTTAAAACCTAAGCTTATAGTTGGGGTGGGGTTTGGGGGGGAATACCTGAAAGAAATAGCAAAACATGTAGTATGATTATGCTGTATATCAGCTCTGAGCAATTTTTTAACTGTATCCTCCAAATCTGTATGTTTTAATAAGGGGAGGAAACATTTTTTAAAAGACATAAGGTATTTATAAACAAGGATCACACTGTTCTCCACCCCTGTTATGAAAAAAAGAAGAGTTTTATCCACAACCTTATCAGATTTTCAAATATACCTTTTAGCCTTTTGTACCTTCTGGAATTTTGGCAGTCACAGCAAGAGTCAACATCTACTGACCTCTTCCATGTGTCAGGCATCTTTCTAAGCTTTTTACCTACATTAACTCTATCCTCAGGACCACTCTGTAAGACAGAAACCATGATGACTGCCAACATCACACAGATGACAGGTGGTAGAACAGGGATTGGAACCCAGCAGTCTATCCCCAGAACCCTTACAACTAACCACCATACCATTCCATATTGCTTCTGTTTTAAACAAAATCCTTTGTTTCATGTCAAAATACAAACTAAACGTAGCTAGGCATGGGTGCACATGCTTGTAATTTCAGTGACTTAGGAGGCTAAGGCAGAAGGATCTCTTGAGTTCAAGGCTAGGCTAAACAACTGACTCCCTGTCTCAAAATATTAAAAGGACTGGGAGTGTAGCTTGCTGACAGAATTCCCCTGGATTAAATCCCCAGGAATGGGGGTGGGGGGAGTAAACATAGGTAAAAAAGTAAGTTTTAAAACTTTCCTGTACTTCCTAGCATTTCAACTAAAAGGTATATAAGTATATTCTGATAAACTGAGAAGCAAGGGAAGACAAATTCAAATCCTATCATAGGATGTAAGGTGCAAGAAACCACCGTCTCAGCATGGTAATTCATGTCCAAACAAATGAAATGTGTAAGAGCTGGTGTTCCAACAGCAAAAAAAAAAAGTTAATTAAAAATATATTTTCAGTTAGTCTGTAGTGTATAAAGAAAGTATAAAGAAATAAAAGAAAGTATATAGAGATTGAAATGCAAAAGGCCCACAATAAAATACTAATTGTGTTAGGTCCAAATTTGCCTTTATTGCGGGGTCTGTTAGGGTAAGACATAGAGCAAGGAAAATCAATGTTCTTGGCTACATTCTGAGGGATTACACAGACATGCAGCTCTCTAGCTGTTAGAATAACCAATGCTCCTTTTCTCCCTGGCCTCGGCTGTGGCCAGTGGCATGCTAAGACATGGATCTACAGAGCAAGTGTTTTGTTAGCCCAACAATCATTTGATCATGGATCTGAGCAAATCATCTGAAACCACCCTTCAGTTGTCCCAGCCATAAATCTTTTCCATGGGCTCAACAGAGTCTGGCCTGATGATAAAGAAACATACTAGGAGAAGGCTTCCAAAATTCTACTTTATGGGTCAGCAGGGGTGACTGGCAAATGTTATCCAGTTCAGGAACATAACTGAAATATTATGCATTACGTCTTCCTTATTACCATTGCTAAATGCTTCTGTATATACACTTATACACACAAACACACCCAGGCCTGAGCCCTTCTTGCCTGTTTAAATGCCATTCTAATTGGAAATGCCCATGCTCTCTAATTCTTTATGTGACTACCTGGAAATCATCATGGATCCCTCTCTGAGACCCCCAGCAGAGCTCTCCCTACCTCTTACCCCACCTGATTATGACCCCCAGGCCTCTTGTGCCAGGTCTCTGTACATCCACCTCACAGAAACATAGAAAGAGGAGGGAAGTCAGGTGAGTTTGTGCATACTGGGAAGTGTGCCTAAGTCAACTGAGAGGCAGGACAAGCAGCAGGTAGGAGCAGAAGGCTGGGCTAAAACCCCAGAGCCCTCTCACTCTGGGGAGTTCACTTAATTTCTAAACCTCAGTTTCTCCATCTGAAAATGAAGGTGGTAATGATTCCTACTTCACAGGGTTCCTGCAGGACTGCAGGAGATGGCCCATATGAGGCACTTCACGCTGTCTTTGGAACATTGTCACCCAGTCTCCCAACATTGTCACCCAGTCTCCCAACATTGTCACCCAGTCTCATCATCTTCTCCACACCTATGCTCTCAAAAAGGCAGAGTTGAGGGTACACACAACAAATAAACTTTATGGCCTGAGAAATAAAAACCTCACTGCAGCAGTAAAGTTGATAAACAATAGCACCTAAGAGAAATATTTTCTAATTTTATATTTCTCCTATTACCTTTAAAAAAAAAAACTCTTTTGTCAAAAAAAAAATGGAAAAGGATAGAAGGAAGGAAAGGAAGGAAGGGGAAGAGAAGGAGAAAGAGAGGAGAAGGAATGAGGAAGAGACGAAAGCTGATGTTACTACCCCAGAATTCACCACTACTGTAACCAAGTGCTAACACAGTGTTAATAGCATACGCTTCATCTTAGGGGTAGGGAGGATCTAAGAAAATTAACTCTTTAATTCTCTCAACATTTATAGCCTAGTAATAGGAAAGCACTCAACAAAGCATCCTCAACAAAGACAGCTAAAGAGCAGTCATATCTTTTTATTACAACAGCGTCCAATTTAATTCACTGTCTTTTGAGTCAGTGATCATTCAAAGAGTTTGGTGTTTGGAAATGACTGATGACTTCAATCCCTTCCAAAATGGGAGCAAATCCATAAATGACGGAGGAAGGTACAGATTCCCGATGAAGAACCATTTCATTCCTTCAAAAAGGACGATAAGTCTTGGAACTTTTAAGGAAAACCTCACATACACCCTCTCAAGGTCTGCCTGGTCTGCAAACAAATGATCCAGACTGAAAAGCAATTGGAAAGAATGACTGGGGCATTGCTTCCCACCTAGTCCTCATCCATGTCAAGTAAACTTTAAAGCTGTGGCCAGTTTTTTTTTTTCAGCACAAGCATTTTTTTTTTCTTTTTTTCTGGAAAACTCAAAAGCCAGGATTTCTTTCTCTCTCTCTCTTTCCAGTAATTTCTCAAATACACAAATGATTTTCTCCATACGTGGTCAGATTCCATATACTCAAGAACTGACAATTAATCAACGGATGTGGTGGGGCACGCCTATAATCACAGCAGCTGAGGAAGCGGAGGTAGAAGGATCGTGAGTTCAAAGCCAGCCTCAGCAACTTAGCGAGGCCCTAAGCATCTCAGCAAGACCCTGTGTCTAAATAAAATATAAAAGAGAACTAGGAATGTGGCTCAGTGGTGAAGCACCCCAGATTCAATCCCAGGTGCCAAAAAAGAAGAATGGGCAATGACATTAGCCAAGATCCCACCTCAGCTCCCTATGCCCCAAGGTCACATTTTATTTTATTTTATTCTCCTAAAACTCTCAGTTCAGTGCAAACTTCTGCCTGTAGCTGTATCAACAGTGACTGATGACAGAACCGAGCTAATAAACATATGGTCCACTTTTCTGTTTCATCTGGCAATGCCCTAATTCTGTGCCACTGCTACTTGATCCCCTTTCCCTCAGATCTGCTCAAGATGAATGAGAAAAAGAGTTGTGTGCAGAAGACAGCAATTCCCCAGCACTCACATGTGCTTCTCCTCCCTGTATCCTTCCCAGTGTCCCATTAAATCACATTCCCCACAGAACAGAACAGAGGGCCAGGATGGCCTGTGTCTGGTCCTCTTATCAACATTGAATAAGAGGGTTCTCACTACAACCCTGGGAAAAGGTGTTCAATCAATGCAGCATCTCAAGGCCAACACAAGAATCCGATTCCTACTCTGCTTAAGACATGCCCTAAAAGGAAACTTCCCACCAAGAGCCTGGGGAAAGAATTCCCAGCCAGCTCGCCCCAGGAAGAAAGCCACCCACAGCCCGAGCGCTCCTTGCCTAGACAAGCACTTGACTTAGAGGTGTTGGTTGCACAAGTCTGTGAAGGAGGGAAATGCCCAGCAATTGTTCACTTTTAAATGATTAATTTCACATTATGTCAATTCCGCCTCAAAAGAGGAAGAGAAAAGGAAGAGGGGGGCAGGGAAGAGGAGGAGCAATAGCAGCAGCAGCAGGCGCTTGACTCATTCAGCCACCCCACCCAAAGAGCAGAGTGGCCACACACCAGCAGGAGCAGCCAAGGAGCAGTCTTGACATCACTCCTGTTCTCCTTGCCCTTCTCCCAAGCACACTTGTGCACAGATTTGCAAAAGTGAACAAAATAGCTGGACCAGCCTGGCTGCCCAGGCTGCAGGCCATGAGCAGGAAGTCCCTTCCTGAGGGTGGTGAAATGGCCCCCAGGCTTACAATGATCCTGCAAATCAACCGCCCGTCACCCCATGCCAGTCACCCCATGTCTGGCCACAGCCTCTTGCCTCTGCGGCTTTCACACTTCATATTCTTTGTCTTCCATAAATTTACAGCTAAAGAAAGCAAAATGTGGCTGATGGCTTTTCACTAATTCACTCTTTAAGAAATCAAGCCTCATTTATTTTCAGCTAAGAGATGATGTTAAGGAAGGAAAAAATATGAGAAAATGTTTGCAAGCATTTAGTGCCAAAAATAAAAATAACTCAAAAATTTTCCTTTTCCATCTCCACAAATCAGTCAGTCCTGCTGGCACTAGTGTCTGGGAATTGTTATCCACGCTGCCTCCATAGTATACACCATACACAGAATTGTATCTGCATGACAGCCAGCAACTCTTCCACATTCTTCCATGAACTAAAACCAGTGGGCTTAGCCAGGACAGAGTTTCTGGAAAGCAACATCACCAGGAAGAAGGCAAAGCTGCTGGTACAAACCACCAGAAATATCTTTCTTCCCAGACCCATTCCACCCCCACCCATCACATCCTCATGCTCCTCTTAATCTATCCTTTTCCTCTTACAGAAGCCAGTGTTAGGGAGGATTGGAGCTTCCTTAGAGAGAGTTACAGAATAGTAGGCTTTGGGAAGAAGGGGTGTTCATTGCCTCAAGGAGAATGAACATGACGTCAGGTGGCAAAAGGCTTTCAGTGGTCAACTCTGACCACCACGTGCCCCTGGCACTCAGTTAAGCTGCCCCTTGCCCACTACCCTCCCACTTCTGTCAGAATTAGTAGAGGGCTTCAGAGGGCAGGAATATGCATACCAGAACAATCCGTGGGGAAATCAGACGTACCTCCCTTAACTACAAGTTTTAAGATAAACAATATCATAAACACCCAAAGCCCTCAAAAGGAATCAAGAGTCACTAGAATTTCTTGAGTTCTTTCAAAATAACCAAGGCACCTTGAGCCCCTTCCACTTGCTCCGCCCTGTGTCAGGCAGAGACTGCTGTTGTCCCATGGCCCAAGACATCAGAACTTGGGGAGAGTGAACACAGTAGGTAATAATGCATCTCTTACATGCGAGAGGGTCTTTGTGGTTCCATGACACGTGGTCACATGCATTCTGCGGCCATCTGAGATGCCCCCATCCCCCTGGGGGCGAGCAGTGAGAGGCCCAGCTTCCCGAGTGCTAGAGCACCATGGGATCATGTGGGCTAAGTGAGGCTACCTAGCCCCTCCCCACTGAAGTGAAGGTTGCCAGTCCCTGAAGAAGAGAACCTGACAACCACCAGCAACTGGTTTTGTAACCAGATAAGCGGATCCTGGAAGATCTGAGGCTAGGCTGGCCCTGCCCTAGGCAGACCCCATCTGATGTACTTTCCACAAAGACTGGGAACGTGAAGCAGCTCTCCACTGCCTGGACACAAGAGCACCAAGCCTGCAAGAGACAAGGGAGGCCAGCTCTTGCCTCTGGTTTTCAAAACCTAAAGCAAAAGGCACCCTATGGATCTGATTATGGTCCTTAATCAAAAATAGGCTCCAACGGAGAGAAGCCGGTTAAGGAGTTGATGGAGAAAACAACCAGATGTGTCCAATCCATCCTTTCTGCAGTCACCCCTTCCTATGTGATGGGTGAAGCCCCACATTTCTTCTCGGACACGGGTAAGACTGTTTTCCTAAACCATTCCCTTACCCAACCCCCCAAACAGCTCTATGAAGCATACCCTGTAAGAGTGTATTTGATGAAATAAATGAGCAAAAACCAAAATAGGCAAGGTCTACTGGGGAGTAAGAGGAACAGGCAGCAGACTGTGACGTAACATGCCTGTTAACAAATAAAAAACACTTTCTCTGGAAAATTCTAAACCACTTATGCAGAGATGGACCTGCAATTCTGCCCTGGAACTGAAAGAGGTCGTTTAATAGTTAAACTCATTTGAACACCCCCAAGACCTTTCCAGTCTTTGCATTTAATTCCATGTGGTTCTTCTTCCACTGCATGAGTAAGGTTTTTATTTTTATATGAAACAAAGTCCCCAGGAGTTCAAAGCAGCCTGTTCAAAAAAAATAATAAAATAAAACAAAAGCCAAGGAGCATCAATATTAATAAAGCTAAAACTAAAAAGATATTGAATAACCTTTGTAAAATTAAAAACAATGACTAATTCAATCCAAACAACTAGGTCATGCTCAAATTCCAGTAATTCTAAAACTTAGATATAATAAGACAAGAATTTCCCTTTGCTTCAGTGGTCAAAATGAAGGACCCATTCAAGGACAAGACCAGTAACACAGACACAAAGGGAAGGCTGGAAGAACATTTGGAGGTGAGGGGAGCCCAAAGGGGCCAGATTATCATCACATTACTACCTGGAAATTTGACAGAGTATGAGAATGACAAAGAAGAAAAGGTATTTCTCACAAAAGACCAAACAATGATTCAGGGAACATCAGAGGGACTCTCCCAGAGATGACAAAGCCTCAGGTGTGTGTGTTTGTGTGTGTGCCTCCCTGCTTAGAACAGGCAAGTGAACCATCCCATCAAAGAGATGTTATGACATACTCCTACGCCAATGGAATAAGGCAAAATACACTGAACATCATCAGACAGGTACACACCAGGTGCAAGGGACTGAAGAGGGTGCAACCGATACCTGGCGGGAGGTATAGAAAGCTCTTCATGTTGTTACCAAGTGAATGAAAGACAAGGTAGTTAAGAAAACCATACAACTAATTGGGTTTACTGATTTAGATTTGCTTTCTCATTATTCTTAAAAATGACCTTTAATGATTCGGGAGGTAGGATTTGGGGTGAAAATGCACATTCAGTGCCAAGTTGGACTAAGACACACTCTTCCAATTGAAGAACACACAGCATTCATTCAGTTGTTGAAATGGAATATCCAAGCAGCCGAATCTTGCTGCAGGCCAATGTTCCAGCCACCAAGTCTTAGTCAATACATCCACAGTAGTACTGGACTTTTCTGGCTTAAGTATCATACTAATAGACTAGAAAAATATATAACTATTCCACACAGAGAAGCATGCTCTCAGACCGGAACACAGAACCAAATGACCAGCAGGCCAAGAGCACAAGGAAAGGAAGCCTCTTTCTAAGGGAGGCAGTCAGTAGTGGGTACCTGAGAAAGCATTCTCCTGGGGCTCAGCCCAACTGTCTTAAATAAGACAAAAACGTAATCTCTTTGACAGCTTGATTAGATCTTTTTTCACAAGAGCTTTTAACCAATGGTTGCAGATTGAGGAGTTTCCAAAACATTTGCATTTCCAAAACTAAAACAAGAAAAGAGAAATCTAGCATTATACTTACCTCAGCCAACTACATACATGCAGTTCAAGCCAGAAAACTTAAGAGGACAGGGCTAAACTGGCTTCTCGCATAAAAACATTTTAAAAGATAATAATGCAACTTTGTGTTTCTTCTGGATAATATCAAGGTAGACAGTAACTTGTTATATATTCTCACAGCAGTGTCCCAAAGTTAAAAAACAAACTAAAAATCCAGTGTTTTTTTTTTTTTTTACTACTGTATATAATATTGTTATAATTTACAGGACTTGATACTTGCAACTAAATATAAAACTAAATAACCAATTTTTATGTCCCTAAATAGTAAAATGACTTTTTAAAAAAACAAAAGGCTACTACTAGATTCAAGGGATTCTCTTGAATTGTTTTAACATAATGGTTTAATGAATGCATTTTTAATGCATACCCTAACTGAACAGACATTATAATTGTTCCCACATCACCTTCTAACTTTTATTATTTTAGCTCCTACCAAATCTTTCAAAATTGTGATACTTAGTGACAAATCATGGCAATCACAGAAAAAAACATAAAAGAGGAAGATGTGGGTTTTCCTTGTCTTCATAATTTAATAAAAAAGGTACTTAAATCACATGCCCCACTATTCTGAGCCCTTTGATACTTCGGGAAAAAAAGTACCATCCTAAACAAATCAAAAAGATGACACTTCTGATTATAAAAACAAAATAAAAATTCTGAAAATGACCAATGATTCAGCCCTAATCAATACATAAGATTTAACAGTTTTTCAACCATTTTTGTTGCTGTTTTGCAAGTTGAAAAATTAATCACTTCCTTGTAGCCTGGCCTGCCAACCAGGTGTACCTCAGGTGAAAGGCAGACAGGACAAAAAAATAAAGAGAGTGGGCTTGTTCTGCATCATAGTACAACTTGTTTGTAGAATTTATGATTGTTAAAAGATAAAGAGCTAAGGTTTGGGGGGGGGGGGGGGGGGG
>NW_026000211.1:1569214-1575946 GCF_001458135.2 Marmota marmota marmota | reverse complement strand
CCCCGGCGCTGGGAGGGCGCGATCGGGAAGCGGCAGCGCCGCCCGGCGGAGCGGCCCCCACGTGACCGGCGGAGGCGCCGCGTGTTCCCGTCACCGCCCCGAGGGCGGGAGCCACCGGCTAGCCCCGGGTGCTGGGCTGGGGGCACCCGGTCAGGAGCGGCCAGCGACGTGGACAGCCGGGAGGCGCACAGGGACACGTCCTCGCTGCTGATTTGGAGCTCCGGGTTCTAGTGATTAGGTTCGCTGGCGTCTGCCTCTTTGTTGGCCCCACGTCTCTAAGGATTTCTTTTCTTTTTTTTTTTTCCCTCTGTGGTATCCGCTGGTTTCCCATCTCGTTCTTCACCCACTTCCCCTTACACCCACTCTTACATCCTCACCCTAATGAAACTGGCAGAATTCGGAGTCCTGGGTGTCATTGCAGGAGCTTAGAAGGAGACATTGGTTAAACAAAAGAAAGGGAAAGGCAGGCACTCATTCACTCATTTGCCAAAT
The DNA here is from genome assembly GCF_001458135.2 of Marmota marmota marmota. NCBI lineage: Eukaryota > Metazoa > Chordata > Mammalia > Rodentia > Sciuridae > Marmota > Marmota marmota. The sequence goes on along the minus strand of NW_026000211.1, from coordinate 1,575,454 downwards.
ATTGAGACCAACTAAAGGGGAGGGATTCATGGGCTAATGTGGGTGGTCGGGGTAGGGGCAATGCAAAGTGTTTTATCTGGGGTATCCTGTTTATCTTCCAAAGCTGCGTGAAAAACAGTATAGTACCTGTTGCTGAATGGGTTCAAGGAAATGACAGCTATTTCAGGTAGAATTCACAGTACTCAACTCAGGTTCATGTTCCCACTGTAAGGAGAGGTGTCTTTGAGATCATATCTACACTAAGGAAATGATTTCTTCAGAATTTACCAAAGCCTTTAAACCTGTCAAGACCCTCCCTTATCACCTCCATCATTGCCTCCAAGCTGGTTAATCATGAATCAAATAGTTTTCAGGGAGGTGGAACTGAATTTAGTTACTTAAATGCATCTCTTAAAACCTTGCAGCTCCACATGTCATTTGAGGACCGCTCTATGCAATCATCCGAGAAGTGATAATTTGTCTCTTTAAAGAGAATGACTGAGACAAAATCCCGCCCCCCCTGCCCCCCCCTGCTGGGTCTCCCATACCACAGTTGAATTGCTCAAGGGTTCCCTCCCAGAGAGGCTCAAAGTTTACAAGAAAAAAATTAAGGCAGAAAAACTGACCCTTTTTCCACAGAGGTAGAAAGGAGTCCAAACATTGAGGTGCTTCCCAATACACAAGCAAGGTAAAAAGTAGAGCCACGTATGTTAAATCCCCAGGTGGGACATGCCCCTGAGTGTATCACCCTCACAATGTTCTTGAACTAGGCCCCAAATCCTCCATCCTTCCACTTCTTCCAAAACAAATCTGAATGTCACCTTGGGGAAGGAGACCAGACAATGCATCAATCTGCTTCCTCCTCCACTCTAAATACCGAAACTTAACTCCTAAAGTGGCTTAGATTTCGTCCAAATAACATATGCCAAACTGTTCCCCTTAGAAGCCATCAGAAAATTAGTATGCTTCCATCTTAAATGTGTTTTGAAAACTGTATTCTACCTTTATCAATCAATCAATTTGCTTTATCTGGTTAAGAAAACTGGATAGGACCAGAGAACACCCCTGGACTGGGGCCTTTCCCTGGAGGTCCTACACCTGATAAGAATGAGTTTCGTCAACAGGAACTGTCTCAGAGCCCCTTGGCCTGCCAAGTACTGATGCAGTTAGTACTACAAGAAGCCAGGTAAGAAGCCTTGTCCACACATTCTTTGAAAGCCAGTGTTCTAGAAAACTAAGTCAAATCAGGAGAACTCAATGACAAAATAAAACCTCAGGGAAAGAAATTGTCTTTATTATACCTCGTATACCCAGGCAAGAAGGACTTCTGCCCTGAGCAACCAACTTGGCCCTCCTGTAGCCATATTGCACCCTAGGTGGTTAAGTTTCTGATAGGCCAAGGAGACTTTCCCTCTCTACCTTCTAAAACACAGTAGGTATAAAGAACCTAGAATTCCAGATGTAAACACCCTCAAGCCTGGTTAGGGGATATAGGGGATATAGCTAAGGGGATATAGCTCAATTGATAGAGTACTTACCTCAAATGCACATGGCCTGAGTGGGGATCAGAGGATGCTGCCCCTTTCTCTTCTTCTCTTTTACTTTCCAGCTGCCATGAGATGACTAGCTTGCTCGACCATGAGTTGTCTTTGATGTGCTGCCTTGAACCAGTCCCTAAGCAATGCAGCCAATGGACCACAGTCTGTGAGCGAAAATAACCCTTTTCTCTTTGGAAGCTTTTTATGGCAACTTGATTTTGTAGTAACAGAAAGCTAACAAACTCAGGGAATATGAGGTGGTCATGGTCATTCAAAAGGAGTTACTCATCCCGGAGCCTGGGGTTTGTGCATGGGGCTTGACTGTAGCCATGTACCCACGTGGCTCCTTGCCACTGAATGGAGTCATTAGGGCAAAAAGGGGCATGAACACACCACATGTCAGCATGATGTAACACATTTACATATTTAGGTACATGGTACATGGGTCTCCCTTGGTACTCTTGCCCCAGGCCCTACAGATGGTAGGATAAGTCTTAAATGCTGCCCCTGCCCCAAAAAGAAAGACTGTAATCCCAGTGGCTCAGGAGGATCCCAAATTTCAAGCCAGCCTTAGCAACTTAATAAGACCCTATCTCAAAATTTTTAAAAAAATAAATAAATAAAGAGACAGCTGGGAATGTGGCCCAGTGGTTAAGCACCCCCGAGTTCAACGCCCAGTACTGAAAAACAAAAACAAGTTTTCTTGCCTTGGATTTTCTTGCCATAGACCTAACCTAAACACTTTCCAAAACTTTTCCAATTTAGTCTTTTAATTTATTCTATTTTGCTTATACTTATACTATTGCCATTTGAGCCCTGTGATTGCAATAACATCCCACATACAGCGGCTTTGTCCCAGGGTCCAGACCCTCTGTGGTGCACACAGTTGTTTATAGGTTAAGAAGAGTATGTATAAAGAGGTAGTGAGGCCTTAAGAGATATGGCTAAGGAGAAGGGAGCCTTGTGGTCATTCTAGAAAAAGATCCTCAATTTACTTATCTGTCAGTCCTAGCTTGAATGGGGGTCGAGAGACAGGGATCTTTTGCTCTTATTCCTTGATAAGACTACCAATGAAATCCACATGAGCTTTATCCCTCATATCTTTTGGTCCATCTTCAACATACACAACTCTTCTCCATCTTGACATATTTCTCTCTTGATCCTAAACCCTAGTTACAATCTCATTTCCTTATTGCCTTTCCCTGTAGAATACCTTACTTACATGGGTTGTCCCAGGTGATCTGGTTCTCCTCCACTGGTTCCCTCTCTGGGCCCAGGAATCTGGATTCCATCCCCACCAAGGTCACCAATCTTGATCTGTAAAAGATCATCTCACACTTTCTCCTTCCTTGACTTCCCATCACCAAAAATGTTAAACTTCCTTAGGACAGTTTATTTTTTCTTGGCCTGTAGGACATTTGGTGTTACGATAAGTTTGGGGTTTTCAAAGAGCCCTGTAAAAACTAATTATTTCCTTCTAGCAATCAAGTTTGCAATTAGATGAAGAGCTACCGAAGACCCACTCTAACTATATGAGTAAACTGGCTAGGATTTGCCCAGTTACAAATAGCTTCTTTTGACAGCACTTAGTCACTATGTTTTTTCCACTTATATTACTCTACCTACATTAAAGTGCATAATTCTAAAAAACATGTGAGTATTCTTTTCCACTGAATTTTAACTTTGTCATTCACAACTTACTAAAGTCTTTATTGTAAGGTGACCCAATGTCCCAGTTTACACAAGACTGAGGAGTTTCCCAGGATGGGAAACATTCTGTGCTTAAAAGCAGGGCAATCCTAGGAAACTAGTACAGTCAGTTCACCTACTTGGTCTTTAAAAAGAGCCCTTTATCTTGCTCTTCTTTCATCATTCAGGAGTTCAGAAAGCACAGTTTCCCAAAAGTGCGACATTTTACTTGGTTCAGCTTTAGACTCAATATAGTTCCCGATTTTATTTACTTAGCTGCTCTCAACTTAGAAGAAAAGGCATGTGGCTGGATGTTCTAACTAACAATGGAGTATGGAAACTACATGTCTAGTCTTGAAAGGATATTTGGCAATCCCTTAACCCTGCAATGCAAAGAGACTCAGGGCTGGGTTATACCACATGAGAAAATGAATTTGAACTCTCCTTGAAGTCTGGAAGTGTTGAGTGTGTGTACTGCTTGATCACAAAGGGGAGGACTTTCCACATTTTTCTCTTGTAATTTTAGATCCAGCCAATGTTTTACTTTAAATAAACGGCAACAATGCTCCCTTCTCTCCAACAAAATGTAACTAAGAGAAAATCTCCCCCTTTTTGGCTCAGCTTTACAAAAGTAGAGGAAATCAAGGGGAAAACAGAGAAAAAGCAGGGATATCTCTCTAAAATGTTTTAGTCTTATTTCAAAGAAGAAGATTAGAAATAAACATTAAAAATTGACATCAACAAACTGGCTGTGGTGGTGCATACCTGTAATCCCAGGTACTTGGGAGACTGAGGCAGGTGAATCACCAGTTCAAGCCTGGACAATTTAGTGAGACAGTATGTCAAAAGAAAAAAAGAAGAAAGAAAAAGGGGTTGGAGTTGTAGCACAGTGATAGAGCACTTACCTAGCAGGTATGAATCCCTACATTTGATCCCCAGTGCAAAAACAAAACAAATGAACAAACAAACAAAAAATTGACATCAAATATGCCCATGAATACTGTGGCACTATTTGTAATACTTAAGATGTGAAATCAACTTAGGTGCCCATTAACAAGGGAATGGATAAATAAAATGTGGAATATATAAATAATGGAAGATTATTCAGACATAATTAATGAAATCTTATCATTTATAGTAAAAATGAGTCAAACCAGAAGACATTGTGTTAATGAAATACACCAGACACAGAAAAACAAATACTGCATGTTATCTCTCATATGCAGAATAAAAAATTTTTTTAAAAAGTTGATGTGGATGTAGAAGAGTGATTACTAGAGATTGGGAAGGAAGAATTGGGGGGAAGAGAGTGGATTAAGGGAGGCTGGATCTCATCAGTGTATACTGTATGCATGTGTTAAACTATCACACTGAACTCCATTAATAGGTACAATTAATACAGGGCAATCAAAAATAATAAAATATTTTAAAAATCAACATTGAACAATTTAGCCAAAGAGGGTCTTATGAGTTGTGTCATCTGAACTTCTGCTATTGGGCTCTGAGAATAATTCACCTCTCAATAACTGAGATGTATTAAATGGTGTTCTGTGTACCCAAACACTGTGCTGGGTGCTATCCATGTAGTATTTCATTTAATCTTTACAATCTCCCTGAACAGTGGATTCCATTATTATCCTCATTTTAGAAATAGAAAAAAAAAATGAAGGTGAGCTAGTGAATAGCAGAATCCAAAACTCAAAACAAGCAGAGTGCAAAATTCATGCATTTGGTCCCCATGCTATTTGATGAGGGGTTAGAAATGTGGAGGGGACATGTTCTAAGCTCACTGGAAGCAGACTGAGTATTTTAAGCCTAAAGCACTGGTACCAGATGGAAAGCAGGACTGACACCCAGTCTTCAGGAGAAATTAAATTTTGCTCAAAATCAAAGAATGTCATATTGAGCAATCAAAAGCTCTAAACACACAGTATTCCCGAAGTACAAGATCAGAATTTAACATCTATTATTAAATGTTACTGCAGGGAGCCAACAGAATTTCTATGCCAGTTATTGTTTGATCTGTTTTAGGCAAATGGGTATAATACCAGTGTCTACAAAATCCATACTTCAATTAGAAGGCATTTCACACTATTTTGATAAGGGCATTAAAAAAAAAAGACTACTTTATCAAGGTGAAAATAAGGACAAAGAATCTTACATTTTTTGTTTTGATTTTTTAAAAGTTATTTAAGCATGCCCCACCTTCTTCCCAAAATTAAGTAAATCTGCCCTTGAAGCATCATCTGATTTGATTCGAATACAAGCCAGTTCCTAGCAGCAATGGTTAAGAGCCTGAGAGTAGTCACCTAAATACAGAGTGTTAAAAAAAAAATGTGTTCAAGTCTCCTCCAGACAGCAAAAACAAAATTGTACCAATATGTCTGTTGTTGTTTTTTTTTTTTTCCCCCTTTCCCTTGTTCTACTGAAAACAAATTTATCTTGGAATGTGTAGCATTAAATTTAACGTGGGATCTCTTTGTGTTTCCAGGTCAAGTGGGAACACATAGGCTCCCTACTGAGGAAAATAAACTGCAATGTATTTTTAGCACCCGTTGAAAGTACTTTCAGCTGAAGATATTCTGCAGGAGCCAGTTTATTTCACTGAAGGCCAAAGGATTTGCCACAATGTCACCTACAATTCCAGAACTTTCTCCTAGGCTGTGTAAATATGCTCCCACCCCACCCATTCTACTGCACACCATTCTCAGTCCAAATCCTGGAGCAAATATTCTCGTTCTGAGGAAAAAAAAGAAAAGAAAGAAAGAAAACCAATCCAGTGAAAGATAAATGGAAAACATCTGTGAAATAGTTACGACAAATGGAACTAACTATCTCATACTTGGCACTTTGAAATGAAGCACATCCAGACAAGGGAATAGAGTGAATGTGTGGCAGAGGGGGTGCCCTCCACTTTGTGCCCAGTGATGATAATAAGCCACAGACAGACGTCCCCCCCACCAAGGTCAGGCTGCTTGAAAGGTACCTCTATGGTGTATGGTGCTATTATGGTTTGGATGTAAGGTGTTTCCCC
>NW_026000211.1:1556909-1566543 GCF_001458135.2 Marmota marmota marmota | reverse complement strand
GCCCCCCGCAGCTCATGTGTGAGATAATGCAAGAAGGTTTGGAGAAGAGATGATTGGGTTATGAGAAGCTTAACTCAATCAGCCAACTGATTTTTTGATGGGATTAACTGGGTGGTGCCTGAAGGTGGGTAGGGCGTGGCTAGAGGAGGTGGGTCCCTGGAGGTGTGGCTTTGTGGTATATATTTTGTATCTGGCAATGGAGTCTCTGCTCTCTGATCATCATGTGAGCTGCTTCCCTCTGCCACTCTCTTCCACCATAATGTTCTGCCTCACTTGGAGCCCCAGTGAATGGAGCAGGCTGGCCATGGACTGAGACCTCTGAAACTGTGAGCCCCCAAATAAACTTTTCTTCCTCTAAAATTGTTCTTGTCAGGTCTTTTCATCACAGCAGTGAAAAAGCTGACAAAAACATGTACAAAGCCACTAAAGGCAGCACATTCCACAGATACCGCCATGTTCAAGGGCATGCAGCGAAAGAAGCTCAGGTGGTTTTCACTTGCACCCATTCTCTCCAAAGGTTGTGTGTGTGTGCATGAGCTCTGTAGACCTCGTAGTGGAGTTTTAGTGACTAATCTGAAACTTGGTGACAGTGAGACAAACAGCTGAGGACTTTACTTTTGTCGGCACAGTTTTTTAAAAATATTTCTCATTTTTAAAAGGAGATATACTTGACTCTTAGCTTTTAAATAAATGACACAGGCATACGGGGCTCTCCTTTTTGAACACTCATTCCCCCAAAATTTTAAAGTCTATAATGGCAAAATATAACACATATCATAAAGCATAGCACCAAAAATGTAAAGTCTTCCCAAAGAACCGATTATTATTGTTTTCCTGAAACTGTGCCAGTCAGCTTTCTGTTACTGTAACAAATACCTGGGATAAACAACTTATAAAAAGAAAAGATTTATTTTGGCTCAAGCTTTGAAGATTTAGTCCATGACCAATTAGCCCTGTTGTTTTGGGCCTGTGGCAACCCATCATAGTAGGAGCACATGACAGAGCAATCTGTTTACCTCTTACCCAAGAAATGAAAGAGAAAAAGAAGAAGGAGTTGGAATCCCAATACACCCTTCAAGGGCATGTTCTGATGACTAACCCTCTCACTAGGCTTTACCTCTTAAAAGTTCCACCACCTCCCAATAGCACCAAGCTAATGACGACGCTTTTAACACAGAGGCCTATGGTGGAAATTCCACATCTAGACTATAGCGAAAGCCATGTATTTGTTCAAGAATATGAAGCCAAATTTACCATTAATGGTCTTCCTAACACTACTCTTGTAGTAAAAAAGCCTTTCTATATATTCTTCTGTAAAACAGAACCAAATACCCTATTTCCCTATCTACTCTCAGCTCCATCCTATGAATTGGTGAAGTTCCTTGAAATAATGCCATGTAAACATGAGGGATTATGGGTTGTCACAATGTCATATCATGGTTGGTCATAGCTTTATTATTAATCCAACAAATATTTTTGTCAAATCCTGTTTAAGATGTCTGAATACAAGATAACTTGAGAAGACTTCATTGTTCTCTTCACTGACTTATTTATCTGCTATTGATTAAGATAGTCTTCAAAAGCTATGGTCTGCTAGTAAGTTAAAAAGAAACTATTTAGAAATTCTCAAAGCAGATCTGATGGAGATCTAGATAAAGCAGACAACAGGCACCTCAGTTTGATTCCTTTGTTCCCTAACTACGTTGGTTGTTCAGGTATTAAAGAACAATTTGAGGAAGCCCTTCCCTTCCTTTAGGGGAATATTGTTCCATGGTCTTAAATACAGTCATATTAACATTTAATTTATATTTGCAAAATCACATTTGGAATATTAAGTTTATGTATTAAGGATTTGTGTTTTGTTCTAATATGAAATATTACAAATATTTTTTCCTTAGTTTGGCTTAATTTAATAAATTTTCTTTTAGCAAGCTTAACCTGATTGTACAAATTAAGTGAAAATGTGCTCCAAGATTAACTGGAAAAATATATAGGAGGCTTGCTGGGCATGGTGGCCCATACCTGTAATCCCAGCTGCTTGGGAGGCTGAGGCAGAAGGATCGCAAGTTCAAAGCCAGCCTCAGCAAAAGCAAGGGGCTAAGCAACTCAGTGAGGCCCTGTCTCTAAAAAAAAAAATACAAAACAGGGCTAGGGATGTGGCTCAGTGGTTGAGTGCCCTTTAGTTCAATCCCTGGTACAAATATATATATATATATATATATATTACCCCTAGCAGTTTAGGGTCTATATTGCCTTTGACATAATCACATACCCCCATGCTTTCATTGTTGTGTTAGAGTCTGTGTCTCTACAAAACAACTGCATTTGACTACAACCAAACTCTCAGGTTTTCTCTCAAATATCAGTGTTCACTTTTGTGCAGATGAGAAACTTAAAATGGATAGTTTTAGTTTATTTTTTTAAATTAAATCTGAAATTATAGGACATGCTTTTAGAAACACAGTCGGTATGATGTACAACTCTTTGGCCTCTTTGCTAGTTGCGTAGTTCTTTTAACTATCCCTGTTTGCCCAGCAGCCATTTGTCCAGGTGGCCCCACGCCCCTGCCTTCACTTAATCAGATCTCAGGTGGGCACTGAATGGAACCTGGGCGAGAGTCCCCCACCTGGACATTTGAATTTAGGACGGAGAGAAGGAAAGTCACAATTTCTGTGGGTCTAGATGGTAATGGTGGAGACATGGGCAGTCATCTCTATGCTATTATATAGAAATCTAGGCGCAGAGGAAAGCCTATCCGTCAAAAAAGAAAATCATAAAACTATTCACCAAGAAAGAAAAAATCAGATGTGAAATGATGACAGGAGAGAGAGCCTATTTTGGGGATTTCCAACAACATTTGGGTTTCTTGCCTGGTCCTAGATCTATTCCCCATCCTAAAGCTTTATATTAAATCTCCTTTGCTAGATTGCCCTTGAATTGGTTTCTCTCCTTTGAAGCTAAAAGATCTTAATAGAAAATTTTATCTGAAAGTGAGTTAGCAAGTTACAGTCCATCAGGAAGAAAAAAAAAGGTCACCGCTTATGGGGTGAGAAGTAACTAGTCCTTCAACCAAGGAACATACAGTATGTTAGAAGGTGCTCAGTTCTTGCAGAATTTCAAAAACGTGCAGAAAGAGGATGAAGGAAAAGACTCCAGTCCAAGGTTGTGTCACCAAAAGTAAATAGAGGAAAATAAAGTAAGAATTAGAATTATGGGAAAGAAGCCTTTCTGATTGCAGTAAGCTATCTAAGATCAAAATTAGTTGAAAAACAATCTACAAGGACACAAGACATGTCTCATAGTAGCAACAGATTCTGTATTGTACCATTTTGAAACTAAAATATTTGAGGAAAATGTATAATATTGGAAATTAAAAGGGAAATATTTCAGAGAAACCAGAGAAATTGAGGACTTCAACTCCAAAACTTCAATTTTAACTCCCAAATCCTCCACATTTGCTCCCTCTATTCCACTTGACTCATCCCACAAACATGATTGAGACTTGTATAGCAATTCAGCTCAGATCAATTTAGGTGACTTTTCGTGATACAGAAGAAGGAAAAAGTACCATTCTAAGCTAAAGAAAATGATAGAGAAAATATCTTAACACATATGACAGTTTGTATTCAATATATAAGGACTTCCTACAAATCAACTTGCAAAGATGAATAGTATTATAGAAAAATAGACAAAGAATTTACATTGAAAGAAATGAAAATGCTAATAAACATGAAAAGAATTTGACCTTGGGATTGATCAAAGCAATGCAAATTAAAACAGGATCCTGTATTAGTCCATTTTCTATCACTATAAAGAAGTACCTGAGACTGGATACTTTATAAAGAAATGAGGTTTTTTTTTGTTTTTTGTTTTTTGTTTTTTTTTTCCCACAGTTCTGGAGGTTTAAGCTCATGGTACTCACTTCAGCTCTATTTGGGTGAAAAGGACCTCATGGTAGATGGCATCACAATGATGGAAGCATTTGGGATGGAAAGATCACAGAGGGAAACAAGAAGACAAGAGTTCAGGATGTGACCAGACTTGTTGCTTTGTAATAACCAGGGAAGACAGCTGATCCAGAGTCCCACAAGAACTACCTTAACCTCTTCCAAGGGCAGTGCCCTCAGGAAGACCTAACCACTTCCCACTAGACCCAGCCTCATAAAGGTCCCACCACCTCTGAACATCACCACAATAAGGAGCAAACTCCCAACACATGAACCCATGGGGGCATGCACTCAGCCATATCCAAACCACAGCAGATACCATATAGAGTCTATCAAATTGGAATCAATTTTAAACATCCAGCATTAATAGGACATTAGGGAAAAGGGACACTTTCAAGTACAATAGGTACAAGTGTAAACTAATACAGTAAATGCTTATGTAAAGTATTTAATAATCTATAACAGAAACCTTTAAAAATCTTCTATTCCAGGAAATTATTCTAAAGAAATAGAGGTGCACCCACCCAAAGATCCAGAGAAAATTAAAAACACTCTGGATTTCCAACAGTAAAATAAATGTTGTAGTGGATGTATGATAGAATCTGTATACACATTAAAAATTGTTTTTCAGGAACGGAGGGTATAGCAGAGCAGTATATAGCATGTAGAAGGCCCTGGGTTCAATCTCTAAGCACCACATTGAAAAAAAAAAAAGTCTTCCAACCAGGTACGGTGACAAGTCGTTGGGATTCCAGCAACTTGGGAGGCTGAGGCAGGAGGATCTCCAGTCCAAAGTCAGCCTCAGAAACTTAGCAAGGCCCTCAGCAATGTAGTGAGACCCCACCTCAAAAAATAAAAAGGGCTGGGGATGTGGTTCAGTACTTAAATGCCCCTGGATTCAATCCCTGGTACCAAAAAAATAAAAAATAAAAAAGTCTTCCAAAAAAATTTAATAACTTAAAAATATATGTATTGTAATATCTGTTGAAGTATCAAAATATAACTCATATGAAGCATAACCCCACTTTTATGTAAAATAGTTTTACACATTATATACATCTATGTGTGTATATGTTTGAGTGTGTACATTCATAGAAAAAAGTCTGAAATATGTGCATCGAATTGTTGGTAATTATTATTTCTGTTTGCTGGAATTGCAGCTATTTTACTTTCTTTCTTTTGTATTTTCCAAATTTTCTATAGGGGGTATTATCTTTATCACCAAAATATATTATATCTCAAAAGAAATGAATACAAAAATATGCATACATTTTTGTTTAAGCAGTCACTTGGTACGTTTAATGCTATAATTCTGTCTTTCAATTCATGATTGTTTGAGAGCAAACATGTTCACAAGGAAATCTCCCGTCTTCCTGGAATATTCCATCTAAACTTTCTCCTTAGCCTTAACACAACCCTTATCCAACATGTGCAGTTTCTCCAAATTAATTGCATGCGACTCATAAAATTGGGGATTTTTAAATACATTTCAACAATGTCAGGAATCTGGTTGCTTAGTATTACAATACAAAACATTTCCAGAACGCTAGCTTCCAACTACCAGAAAAAAGAAAAAAAAAAATTTAAAGCAGATGAAGTCCTGGAAACATGCTTTTGCTTAGCTTTAGTTTAGCCAAGGAGACTCTTCCACCCCACCCCCACTTTTTAGATAATGTGTTTCTCCACTGCCGCCTCCTTGTTCTGCATGGAGGAGTAGGTAAATGCATGAGTATGGGGTCAAGGTTAACAGCAGGTAAGGAGAAAAGTCTCAAAGGAGAATTTAACATTGAAGCCTATGGAACCCCTCACATCAATCCACCTAAATTAAGTGAACTCTATTTAGAAGTCACATAACCAAGTAATAGTAAAAAAATCATTTCACAACCGAGTGAACTCTCAACACTGCCTCACTCTGTGACCATGGGCAAGTGACATAGCCATCATGTTTCTTGGTTCTATCAGCCATAAAAGGAAGGAGTTGAATTGCATTGGCTTCTTCTTTTAAATCAATTAATTTTAAAAATCAGTATCTAAAATTGTATGAATTTATCCTGCACAACATGGTGTTTTGAAGTGTATAAACACTGTGGAATGGCTATATCTAACTGATTAGTGAATTCATTACCTCTCATAGTTATAATTTTGTGATTTTTGAATTATTTTTTTTAGTTGTTGATAGACGTTTATTATTTTTATTTATTTATTTATATACGGTTCTGAGAATTGAACCCAGTGCCTCACACATGCCAGGTAAGTGCACTATGGCTGAGCCCCAGCCCCAGCCCATAATTTTGTGATATTTTTTATGGTCACTTTTGAGAACACTTAAGATTCACTTGCTTAGCATTTTTCAAGAATGCTGTATATCCTCATTAATTACAGTTACCATGATGCACAATAGACTTCTTGGATTGATTCCTCTAACTGTAAATATGTATCTGGTTGATTTCTTTTCTTTTCTTTTTGGGGGGGCGGGGACCAGGGATTGAACTCAGGGGCACTCGACCTCTGAGCCACATCTCCAGTCCTATTTTTTGTATTTCATTTAGAGACAGGGTCTCACTGTGTTGTTCAGCGCCTCACTTTTTGCTGAGGCTGGCTTGGAACTCTCAATTCTCCTGCCTCAGCCTCCCGAGCCGCTGGGATTACAGGTGTGCACCACTGCACCTGGCCTCACATCAGATTCTTAATTTGGAGTCTGACAATGTGCATCAGAAGGTCCATAAACAGATAAAATTATAAGTAGAATGATATGAATTTTTCAAAGAAGAAATTCATGGTTTTCATCAGGTTCTCTATTCATAATCCCAAGAGAAATGGTGGCCTACTGAATTACAGAACTTTTTAATTCCATTTAGCATTAACATTCCACGTTTCTCAATTTATGCATATTTTGGATACACTTTCACTTGATTAGACAACTTTATTTTATAGTATGTTTAGCTTTACTCAGACTTCAAGGTGGTAAGGCTAGAATCCAGTGTGAAGTGAAAATTATAGTTCATCTTTCAATTATAAGAGTTTTTGTGCCAGGCGCAGTAGCACATGCCTGTAATCCTGGTAGCTCCGGAGACTGAGGCAGGAAGAACAGAAATTCAAAGCCAGCCTCAGCAACTTAACAAGGCCCTAAAGGACTTAGAAAGATCCTGTCTCAAAATAAAACATAAAAAAGGCTGGGGATGTGTCTCAGTGCTTAAGCATCCCTGGGTTCAATCCCTGGTACTACAGCAAGGAAGAGGTTTTGCAAAAAAAGGTATATATATTGATATACATATATATCCTTAAATGTGTGTTTAGATATGTACATTATACATGTGTCTTTGCATACACAAAAGCTACATAATGCACAACATTTTAAAAAAATAGTTTAATGTTTCATGTCAATAAAAAATTCTGTAATTTTGTGAAACTAGACATAATTTAATGGTTTCATGGTCCTCATTAAAATATATTTTTTTTTATTTATTTATTTTTAGTTCTCGGCGGACACAACATCTTTGTTGGTATGTGGTGCTGAGGATCGAACCCGGGCCGCACGCATGCCAGGCGAGCGCGCTACCGCTTGAGCCACATCCCCAGCCCTCATTAAAATATTTTTAAGTGAGTATATGATAAGGACAATTATATGCAGTGTTATCACTATATGATTCTGAAGCCGATTTCAGTAAGATAGTCTTAAGAAGTAGATTGGAAAGAAGTGGGGCAAAGTCATAAAACTGTAATTCCAAGAGTCCCAAACTCATCAATACGTAGCAATATAGCTATAATTAATTCAGAATCTTCAGATCCTCGATACCTGTTTGACATCAATAATGCAAAAAAAATCTGCTCACATTCATCTCCTTGACATTGGCTATTCTTTCAAGAGACCACTTGGGAATGAGCTGGTGATAATGCAGTTTCATGGCACCTTGTTGCTTTAGAAGCTGACTGTAGAATGGTATTGGGAAATTCTGTCTGGGAACGAGCTCTATGGCAGTGTCTTTGCCAGGGGCACTAAGTCAACATGCCAGATCACATCCCTCTTTCCTGACCAGTCTTGATGAGCAAGAGCCCATCTCACTGGTTCTGGGTGCTCTGCGATGATGTGCAACAGAGATACCACACCCACAAAACAAAATCATAGCCTGGCCCTGCCACTGTGGAGAAAAATTTATTTTTATTTAAAATGTGGTTAATCTTGGAGTGTTAGAGTGCCTATAAACATCTTGCAAAAGGTTAAATTCAGTCATCTAATCATGAGATTCCTTATCTCTTTGACTCTTTGAAAGTATCGCTGCCACATGTTTTATGTACAGTTAAAAAAAAAAAGTGTGCAGCTTTGTCCCTAAAGAACTCAGTGGATTTTCAAATAAAGACCAAAATAAAACAATTAAGTAAATTTGGGCCAATGGGATAAACACAATGTGCTACACACATATAGTGGAATATTAGTCAGCTGCAGAGAGGATGGAAATTTTGAAGCTTGCCACAGCATGGGTGGGCCTTGGACACCTTCAGCTAAGTGAAACAAGCCAGTCACTGAATGATTCCACTTGGCTGAGGTGCCCAGAGTTGTCAGAGGAAGTAGTTGTCAGACAGGAAGTCGAATGCCAGTTGCCATATTACTGAGGGAGGCAGGCGCATGTGGGAAGTTAATGTGTCATGGGGCCAGAGTTTCAGTATGAGAGAATTAAAAAGTTCTGGAGATGAATGTTGGTGACAGTTACACAACAGTGTTGGTATGTTCTTAAACAGATGTAATGCCACTGACCTGCACATTTAAAAAATGGTTAAAGTGGTAAATCTTGTGTGTTATATACATGTACATATATTTTATGTAAATAAATATATATAATAAATATAATAAATAAATACATATTTTTTAAACAATACTGTTGAGTTGGAAGGAGGAGGAGATGAGGGAGAGGAAGAAGGAAAGAAAGAATCATGATGAAATGAAGGAAATTTGAATATTTGCTAGATATGCAATGATATAAAGGAAGCAGTTTAAAGGCTCTGACTTTTAGTAGTACATACTGAAATATTTATAGATGAAATGATGTCTGTGATGTGCTTCAGAATAACCTGGTGAGGAGTAACAGGGGAGGTACAGATGAAATCACTTTTGACATGAGTTGATTGAATGTGAAAAGGGAAAATAAGAATAGTCTTAAGCAAATGACTCCTCCAAGTCATTTAGCTATGTCTTGTGCTGGTTACAACTTATTTAAAAGCATTTACTATTCCTCAATTTTAAAAAGTCTCTTAAGTGAGAAAATTGGTACCTTGTAACAGTGGGTGACTCAGTTACTGCAAGTCCTCTTTCAAGAATGCATTCCTCTGTCATGCTAAGCGAAGTAAGCCAATCCCAAAAAACCAAAGGCCTAATGTTCTCTCTGATAAGTGAATGCTGATCCACAATGAGGGTAGGAAGTGGAGGAACTTTGATTGGTCAAAGGGGAGGGAAGGGAGGGGAAGAGGCATGGGGGCAGGAAAGATGGTGGAATGAGATGGACATCATAACCTAACCGGAGCTCCATGTATGACTGCACATACAGTGTGACACTACATCATGTATAAGCAGAGAAATGAAAAATTGTGCTGCAATTGTGTACAATGAATCTAAATGCATTCTGCTGTTTTATATATATATATATATATATATATATATATATATATATATATATATATATTTAAAATTAATT